>NW_024582536.1:330165-331065 GCF_018398535.1 Haplochromis burtoni | reverse complement strand
ATTGATAAACTCTTTTGCAAGAATATCAGATTACTCAATTAACTGGTCAAAATCTACAGTCCTTCCGATTAATTGCTCCTTCCATAATTCCTCTTCTACACCACTGCAATCGGGAAATATAAAATATTTAGGTATTAATGTTTCTCCCAAGCTTGCAGATCTAACTAAATTAAACAATATCCCACTTTTAAAGAAGGTAGAAGGTGATCTGGCTAGATGGAAATGTCTACCCATATCACTCATGGGAAGGGTTGCCGCTATAAAAATGATGGTCTTACCAAAAATAAATTATTTATTCTCAATGATCCCAACTAAACCGCCACAAGATTGGTTCAGATCTCTAGATTCATGTATGTCCAAGTTCCTTTGGAAAACTAAACCCCCACGTATAAGCTTAAAAACACTACAAAAGACCAAGGATAAAGGAGGATTAGAACTACCTAACTTTCAGCACTACTTCTTAGCCAACAGGCTTCAGTTTATCTCAGGATGGCTAAAACATACTCTCTTAGATGAACCTTGGCTAGATGTAGAACAAGCACTTTGCAATAATCTAGAGATTTCAGACCTACCATTTATCAGCTCAAACGTCCAAAGACATGAATGTGTTAAAAGCATCAACATCAGCTCTTCTCTGACAGCATGGTGGGAGTTTCTAAAATTGACGGCGTCTTCATTAATCCCATGCAAACGTACACCTATCTGGAACAACCCTGGCATTTTACAAAACAATAATATGATAAACTTTTCAGATTGGAGTGGTAAAGGAATCAAATACTTAGAACATATATTAGAAGGAACAGAATTGATTTCATTTGACAGACTAGTTACACAATATGGGATCAACAAGAAAAGATTTTTAGAATATCAACAAATTAAATCCATAGTAAAAAAGAAATT
>NW_024582536.1:320651-330140 GCF_018398535.1 Haplochromis burtoni | reverse complement strand
TAAACCGGGTCAAGTTGAACTACAAACACCACCAAGTGTGGTTCAATTTCTTACTCTTAAAACCCCCAAATTACTATCCAAAATATATAGAATGCTTTCTAAAACAGATGAATCAATATCACTTCCTATTGCAAAATGGGAAGCGGATTTATAACCCTGTGGCTTGTTACGTGTTCCATAATGTTCTATAATGTTGTGCTGTGGACATTCATGTGCTTTTTTCTGTGCAGAGGAGTTTTTTTTGTTTCCTGTTCTCATGCTGTCCTCCCAGGAGCCCAGCATGAGTAGAGGTCTCTTTTTTTCCTCTTGTACTTTCCCATTGTAGTGTATATTTCAGTGTTTTTTTCTGTAACGCTACCGATCTCCGACCTGTATCCCCATGTGATGTCTGTGTTGTGTGTGTATGGTCGGGGGGGGGTCCCATTTCACTGCAGGGCAACCTGCATGTGGCGAATAAAGCCTTGATTGATTGATTGATTGATTGAGAAGCTGGAGAAATACCAGGGGCTCAGAGAAGAGCTCGAGAGGATGTCGAGGGTGAAGGTAACGGTGGTCCCAGTGGTAATCGGAGGACAAGGTGTGGTGACTCCCAAGCTAGGCGAGTGGTTCCAGCAGATCCCAGGAACAACATCGGAGATCTCTGTCCAGAAGAGCGCAGCCCTGGGAACAGCTAAGATACTGCGCAGGACCCTCAAGCTCCCAGGCCACCCAGCTTGCTCCGCAGGAGCATTCATCTCCTGGTTTATCTCCTTCTTTAGCCATTTCTACGAGAATAATTCCACAATGAATTCAGGGCGAGCTAGCTATCAGAGCGTCAGAGCACTTTTGCAAACATGTGATGTCTTGATAAACCGAGGCGAGATTTGAAGTTTACACACCTACATTCTCGCCTGAAAATATCTTAAAAGTTTATTTTGTGACCCAGAAAGAGTAATAAGAGTAATATTAAAAGTTAGTAGCGGCCGCCATTGTTGCAAACTGGAATTGGCTGGGCCACGCTATGAATTTTGGGATATGGTGGGCCACGATATGGAACGCCAGGACTGCCATAATGAATTAATTAAATACACCATTAAATAATTAATTAAATGTGGCAATAATTAATTAAAATTGGAATTAATTAATTAAATAAATAGTTATGACACATGTAATTAATTAATTATTGACACATTTAATTAATTATTTATGTATTTCACATTTTAATTAATTATTGACACATATTATTGACACATTTAATTAATTAATTATTGACACATTTAATTAATTATTTATGTATTTCACATTTTAATTAATTATTGACACATTTAATTAATTATTGACACATTTAATTAATTATTTAATGATATATTTATTTATTTCATTTTGGCAGTCCTGGCGCCTGGCTCTCATCATGAAATAATTTTATCTGTCAGCCTCACCCATCAAACTCAGGGGGCGGGGTTAACGCTGATCGAGTCAAAACCATTGCTTTGGCCTGGTGGCCATTGTTTCTAGCACACAACAACCGGCATGTGGAAGCTAACAGAACTGAGCTTTGAAAAACCCTGTTTGTGTGTCACCAAATACCGTTTTAATATTTTTTTAGCCGAGAATGTAGTGGTTTAATCTTCATGTGTCTGGTCGGTTTGTCAAGATACAGCCTCTTTGCAAAAGTGCTTCGATGATTTCGGAGATGTCTGCCCAGTCTCACGGCAAAGCGTGGGATAGACCCGCTCGCCTCGCAAGCAATCCCACCGACAAAGCGCAGGCCCCGGTACACAGCTGTAGTAACCCCCGCTGACTTCTTTTACTGAGGTTATATTTATCGGTGTTTTATTTCCTGATGTTCTTATGTGTCCTACGTGTTTCAGTCGCCAATTCTGAATTATAACTAACATTAAAAACATGTTTAAGGAGGAGAGAGAGCAAATAAATCTGTTTAACATCTGATCTTTGGGTTTTTGTTCAGTAATCAGCGTGACCTGTGTATAAACGCATAAAAGAGATAACGTTGGTGTTTCCGTCATGTAGTAACTGCTGGCTTTAACTGTACAAAGGTTGTTCGACACTATGAAACACATACAGACTTCATGATGTTCGGCTAATATTTTTATTGTGAATATTAATCATGAGGGTAAACGGCCCTGTACACCACGGAGCGAGGTCAGCATATCCACGATATCCTCAGCTCCATGAGTTAACACAAAGTTTCCCAGCTGACTATCTAACTGCCAACTATTCCAGAGACGTGAAAATATACAGCATAAAGAAAAGTGTAAGAGACTCAGCAGCAGATTAGAATAACAGTTATACATTTAATAAATCACCAAATGAATCCAAGAAACGAGCAAACCTGTTCCGACAATTTGAGTTTGTATTCCCTCAGCTGCAGACTCGCTGCTGTTTAAATGTTTGAAAAGGAAGATTAGATATAAAAAACGTCAAACATAGACTCAGTCTGCCTTCACATTTGATATGAGGCCAGCACGTATAGTGGCTGTGTCCTGTTTTAAGATCATACATGTAAAATTGTTGTCTGACCTCCGTCGATCCAGCCGCTCAGAGTCCGTGGTTACCATGGTTACTGCATAAGCAGCTATAATGTTAACAGCTGGCACTGAGGAAACCTACCGGCAGCATGGGTGTTTATGTTTTTCATTGCAAAAGAACTGTCTGAATGGTTAACTGAAGTTAACTTGGATAAATTATAGTTAAGGAGTATCACAGATAACGCCTACGTGAGCTGTGCGACTGTTCACCACTACACTGAAATCAGCAGGCTATTACTGAAATACACGTGCTATATCATAAACTATGATATAAATAGGGAGGTCCTATTAACATGTTTAGTTTTAAAGGACACCTTCCTGCCTTTAGTCTCCTTCATGAGCAGTATTAGTTTTCTTCTAACATCCAGAAGTCTGCACGATGTGTTTCATAGTTTGTAACAAGCCTTTGACAGGTAAACATAACATGACCGAAAAAGCAAAAAAAAAAAAGAGAGAGAGAGAGTGTTGACATAAGAAGAGAAAATGCTCTCAATTATGGAGACAGGCAAATGGTTCATTTATGTTTGATGTGTGTTTATTCCTCCCTAAATATCGTCGGTGAAGTTTGCCATGCACGTCAGATTTTCCTGCGCATTTTTATACCTCTGCCAACAGAGAGAGAAAAAAATCACATTCTAACAGACAGCTGGTGCTTAGAATACAGTTGAATAACTATTAAAAAACAGATGATATTTAGATGATAGTTCAGTCTAACACATGTGCCAGTGAACCATTAAACGTCTGTGAAACTATGCAGTTATGAAACGTAACTTTAACCTCAGCCAAACCGATTTGCTCAGTTGTAAATAAAACAGCGAAGTAAACGTGACCCGACAGACAGAACCTGAGTGAATGAAGTCCAGCGTTTAACCACTGGGCAGCCGGTGCTCGATATAAAGCAATGTCAGCGCATTTTTCTGCACAAGATAAGTAAATATAGTGTTTTCCCCGAGCGCAGAGCTGCTGGAGCTTGTTTCCTTACAGAGCACTTTATAGGCGAACAGCTTCATCAGCGGCTGATGTCCAATCACCGGCACACAGCTTTGAAACCTCAGCTGAGTTTTAGCTCTCAGTGGTTAAACGCTGGACTTCATTCACTCAGGTTCTGTCTGTCGGGTCACGTTTACTTCGCTGTTTTATTTACAACTGAGCAAATCGGTTTGGCTGAGGTTAAAGTTACGTTTCATAACTGCATAGTTTCACAGACGTTTAATGGTTCACTGGCACATGTGTTAGACTGAACTATCATCTAAATATCATCTGTTTTTTAATAGTTATTCAACTGTATTCTAAGCACCAGCTGTCTGTTAGAATGTGATTTTTTTCTCTCTCTGTTGGCAGAGGTATAAAAATGCGCAGGAAAATCTGACGTGCATGGCAAACTTCACCGACGATATTTAGGGAGGAATAAACACACATCAAACATAAATGAACCATTTGCCTGTCTCCATAATTGAGAGCATTTTCTCTTCTTATGTCAACACTCTCTCTCTCTCTTTTTTTTTTTTTTGCTTTTTCGGTCATGTTATGTTTACCTGTCAAAGGCTTGTTACAAACTATGAAACACATCGTGCAGACTTCTGGATGTTAGAAGAAAACTAATACTGCTCATGAAGGAGACTAAAGGCAGGAAGGTGTCCTTTAAAACTAAACATGTTAATAGGACCTCCCTATTTATATCATAGTTTATGATATAGCACGTGTATTTCAGTAATAGCCTGCTGATTTCAGTGTAGTGGTGAACAGTCACACAGCTCACGTAGGCGTTATCTGTGATACTCCTTAACTATAATTTATCCAAGTTAACTTCAGTTAACCATTCAGACGGTTCTTTTGCAATGAAAAACATAAACACCCATGCTGCCGGTAGGTTTCCTCAGTGCCAGCTGTTAACATTATAGCTGCTTATGCAGTAACCATGGTAACCACGGACTCTGAGCGGCTGGATCGACGGAGGTCAGACAACAATTTTACATGTATGATCTTAAAACAGGACACAGCCACTATACGTGCTGGCCTCATATCAAATGTGAAGGCAGACTGAGTCTATGTTTGACGTTTTTTATATCTAATCTTCCTTTTCAAACATTTAAACAGCAGCGAGTCTGCAGCTGAGGGAATACAAACTCAAATTGTCGGAACAGGTTTGCTCGTTTCTTGGATTCATTTGGTGATTTATTAAATGTATAACTGTTATTCTAATCTGCTGCTGAGTCTCTTACACTTTTCTTTATGCTGTATATTTTCACGTCTCTGGAATAGTTGGCAGTTAGATAGTCAGCTGGGAAACTCTGTGTTAACTCATGGAGCTGAGGATATCGTGGATATGCTGACCTCGCTCCGTGGTGTACAGGGCCGTTTACCCTCATGATTAATATTCACAATAAAAATATTAGCCGAACATCATGAAGTCTGTATGTGTTTCATAGTGTCGAACAACCTTTGTACAGTTAAAGCCAGCAGTTACTACATGACGGAAACACCAACGTTATCTCTTTTATGCGTTTATACACAGGTCACGCTGATTACTGAACAAAAACCCAAAGATCAGATGTTAAACAGATTTATTTGCTCTCTCTCCTCCTTAAACATGTTTTTAATGTTAGTTATAATTCAGAATTGGCGACTGAAACACGTAGGACACATAAGAACATCAGGAAATAAAACACCGATAAATATAACCTCAGTAAAAGAAGTCAGCGGGGGTTACTACAGCTGTGTACCGGGGCCTGCGCTTTGTCGGTGGGATTGCTTGCGAGGCGAGCGGGTCTATCCCACGCTTTGCCGTGAGACTGGGCAGACATCTCCGAAATCATCGAAGCACTTTTGCAAAGAGGCTGTATCTTGACAAACCGACCAGACACATGAAGATTAAACCACTACATTCTCGGCTAAAAAAATATTAAAACGGTATTTGGTGACACACAAACAGGGTTTTTCAAAGCTCAGTTCTGTTAGCTTCCACATGCCGGTTGTTGTGTGCTAGAAACAATGGCCACCAGGCCAAAGCAATGGTTTTGACTCGATCAGCGTTAACCCCGCCCCCTGAGTTTGATGGGTGAGGCTGACAGATAAAATTATTTCATGATGAGAGCCAGGCGCCAGGACTGCCAAAATGAAATAAATAAATATATCATTAAATAATTAATTAAATGTGTCAATAATTAATTAAATGTGTCAATAATTAATTAAAATGTGAAATACATAAATAATTAATTAAATGTGTCAATAATTAATTAATTAAATGTGTCAATAATTAATTAAAATGTGAAATACATAAATAATTAATTAAATGTGTCAATAATTAATTAATTACATGTGTCATAACTATTTATTTAATTAATTAATTCCAATTTTAATTAATTATTGACACATTTAATTAATTATTTAATGGTGTATTTAATTAATTCATTATGGCAGTCCTGGCGTTCCATATCGTGGCCCACCATATCCCAAAATTCATAGCGTGGCCCAGCCAATTCCAGTTTGCAACAATGGCGGCCGCTACTAACTTTTAATATTACTCTTATTACTCTTTCTGGGTCACAAAATAAACTTTTAAGATATTTTCAGGCGAGAATGTAGGTGTGTAAACTTCAAATCTCGCCTCGGTTTATCAAGACATCACATGTTTGCAAAAGTGCTCTGACGCTCTGATAGCTAGCTCGCCCTGAATTCATTGTGGAATTATTCTCGTAGAAATGGCTAAAGAAGGAGATAAACCAGGAGATGAATGCTCCTGCGGAGCAAGCTGGGTGGCCTGGGAGCTTGAGGGTCCTGCGCAGTATCTTAGCTGTTCCCAGGGCTGCGCTCTTCTGGACAGAGATCTCCGATGTTGTTCCTGGGATCTGCTGGAACCACTCGGTAGCCTGGCTGCCCCGGGGTGGGTCCGGGGTGGGTCCGGGGCGGGCGTGGGGTCACAACACTACTACAACCATAGTACAACACACGAAGCCATCTCCGAAAAACTTCTCCAAATCCTAATTTATCTAGGACTTTCATCAGAAAGGCATGACTGACATTGTCAAAGGCTTTTTCTAAATCCAAGCTTAACCCACAAAGGGGGATTTTTTTTTCAAATACAAATTACAACAATTCATCTAAAGTAAAATAAACAACAAATATACAAAGTGAGAAAGCAAAGGGCAAACACCACTACAGGCTGTCACAACACAGAAATACTTACATTTGGCTTTATATACAATACACGGGTAATTCTTGATACTTTCCAACTTTCTTCTTATTCTCCTTCTCCGATTGGACTTTACCATTTAATCTTTCCACAAAACAATCATACTGTTTAGATATAATTCTTTCAAACATTCACATCTTTTAAAACACACAATTATCACTCTCCCGAATACCGTGACAGTTCACCATTAGCCACCAACTACTTTCCCCCCTCCCCCCAGATTACTTTTAACAAACCCTCCCCATATATTATACTTTCCAAGGTGTAACACTAGGTCAGTACATGAATGAATGAAACACGGACAAGTTGGCACACAAATGTCATAATATTTCTACGTTAATAATTCTGATTATCTCCCAACCAGGAGGTTTGTTTATATGGCTGCTGAAAAGGCTTCACAAACTGCCAAACTTACTTCAATCGACTTATTGTCCATAAGCAGCAGAGTTATATCATCCATATACATGGAAAATTTAATTTCCAACCCTCCGCTACCCGGTGGGGTCAACCCTTTCATTAGCTCATTAGCTCTTAATGCACACGCTAATGGCTCCATCACCAATATAAATAACGTAGGAGATAACGGGCATCCCTGCCTTACTCCAGCTTTCACTCCAACTGTAGTAGTCTATACACCATTCACATTCACAACACTACTACAACCAGAGTACAACACACAAATCCATCTCTGAAAAACTTCTCCAAATCCTAATTTATCTAGGACTTTCATCAGAAAGGCATGACTGACATTGTCAAGGCTTTTTCTAAATCCAAGCTTAACCCACAAAGGGGGATATTCCGCTCATGGCTATAAAGGTAGCTATCCCTTATAATCGCTAAACTATCCGTCATCTTACGTCCTTGTACCCCACGTTTGTTCCACTCCAACTAACTTAGATACTACTGTCTGTAAACGGAAAAAAAAGGGCTTCTGCTAAAATCTTAATATCTACCCCTAACAATGTCAGGGGTCTCCAATTTCTCAAATCATTTTAGAACCCTTTTTCCATAACAGGGAAATCACTCCTGTATTCATGGACGTTGACCATATACCTTTATCCCACGCTTCTTTATAAACCTTGCACAACGAAGAGCTAAGTTGTTCCCAAAAGGCCTGATAGTATTCCTTAGGTAAGCCATCCATACCTGGGTACTTGTTATCTTGCATACTTTCCATAGCTCTTGTGATTTCCTTTTGTGAATGAAAAACCTCCCTCTTCTAGGGTGATAGTTTGGTTTGATTGCAACGTTGAAATCTCCAAAAACATGTAATCAAGCATGTCTCTGCACTCTTGGGATGTCGACGGCTGTGAAATGGTATGAGTACCTGAGAGCACGGCCATCTCCTCCTGGATCTCCTCCTGTGTCTTAGGCTCCATTTCTATTTGAAATACTTCCTTCTCCTCCGTCGTTAAGTCCTCATTGGTAATCATTTGGGAGGGGGGCACTTCAGCTTGTTCCCCACCCCAGCTGAAGGTCGTTTGATCCTCAACCTCTTCTTGCTGGAACTCGTTGACTTGATTGTTAATGACATTTTCAACAGCTGGCAGACTTCCTCCAATTAAACTTGGCATCTCCTCTAATTGCTGTTGATGAGGTCTTTTCACTTTATTTGCGTAGGATTGGGCGCATGCCCTAAAGGTATGTCCTTCACCCCCACAAAGATTACATTTCCGCGGGAAAGGACAGTCACTTGTAGTGTGCTCTTCACTTTTACAGTTTTTGCAGACTACATTTTCACACTCTGTGGCTAAATGGTCATTAACGCCACATTTGCGGCATGTTTTTGGTTGCCCTGGGTAGAAAACATATCCTCTGATTGCCCCCAATTGGATAGTTGGGGGCAGATGGATCAAATCACCAGAGGTCTCACCTCTATGCAGGTGGATGTAAAAACGATATGCTCCAGTTCTAATTCCATCTTCGTCGTTTAAGTCCAAACCTCTCTTCACCATACATTTGAAAGACAACCAGGTCTTAATGTCTTCCACTCTCACATATTCAGAGTGCATAATGACTGTCACAGCTTTGGGCTCTCTACCCGATAACGGTGTCATTTTGATGTTCTCCAGCTGAGGCCTAGTTTGCCTGAGTCTATTAAACTTATCCAGACATGATTCGTAGAAAGTACTAGTGGCAAAAATCACCTCGTAACTTTTCTTTCCCGGCAAGCCAAAGATATAGTCGATCTGCATTGGCGAGAATCCCAACTCTTTCTGTATGACAATCCTGCTGAACTGTTGTCGGTCCATTTCGCAATCTCAAAACGCACAGCAATCCTCCTGGAACCTGTCATGTTAGCAGTCGTTGTCGCCATGGTGGGTCTGGGTGAACCAATCAATTTTATTTCAATTTTCAAAATTTTTTATTGTTCATAACACAAAAACCACTACAAATTCTTAACTTTGAACAGAAACAAGACTAAAACAAAAACAAAAACAAAAAACAAAAAAAACCCCACAAACTCTCCAATGAAGAATAAAAGAAAAAAATAAAATTAAACCTTAAAAAAAAAATTAAAGATTTCCATAAGGGGTCCCATATTCTAATTTTTTCAACTAAACAACCATGTATTTTCATACTCCCTTCTTCAAAGGGATATTTTCTCTTAGAAAATAATCATTCAATCAGAATCAGAATCAGAATACTTTATTAATCCCTGGGGGAAATTATTTTTTGTTACAGTGCTCCATTTTAAACCAACATTAAGACAAGACAGACAATACACTAACTAAGAATAGTACAATATATACATATATACACATACAT
>NW_024582536.1:315369-320475 GCF_018398535.1 Haplochromis burtoni | reverse complement strand
GTGCAGGAATTTCATATTTTTTAAAAAGGCAAATATTTCTCGCTCTCCATAATGCATCTTTAACACAATTCACAATTATCCACCAACGATCTTCCCCCCCCCCCCCCCTTACCTTTCAAAATCCCATACATTATACATTCATATGTTAGGTCTCCTTTATATAACTCTTTCAACCGGTGTCGTAATAAACACCATAGCTTCTTAGCAAAAGGACATTCCCAAAACGAATGCTTAACCGTCTTGTCATTTCCACATCTCAACCTTGGGCACTGTGCACTCTTCGTGCACGCTCTTGCTTTCAAAAAGGCTCTTGTAGGTAAGCATTCCAAAACTGCCTGCCAAGCTAAGTCTTTATGAAGATTTAACAAAAGCTTATTATTAACGTTAAGCCATGCCATTTTACAGAGGTTTTCTGGAAGTTTCCCTACTGGAGTCATTCTATCTGTTGGGAATAATAGTTCTTCTATATTAGTCCTGGTTATAGCCTGGGGCATGATTTGAGATGAAAAACACTTTAATGATTTTATCACTATGTCGTAGACAACAGAATATTGTTCAGAAAGGGGGGTACTAAGGGGGCATCTCCTGCCCCGTGCCTTCAAAACTCTCTGTCCAATCCAAAATCTTGTAAAATATGGCCAGATCAAATCATTAAAGTCACTAAAACAAGCCTTAAGGACTGGAGTAATAAACATTGCATTAAGTTTAGATGCAATCTCTGGAACAGCTCTTCCCCCCATTTTTATTGGTCTATACATAATGTCTCTCTTCAATCTTTCATGTTGGCTTCCCCAAAGGAAGCGAAACATGGCCTTCCGCAGGGAGGCCAACATTGTATAAGGAATTGGCAATATAGTTGCTAAACAAGCTAAAGACACGATTACTTCGGCTTTCAACACCAGAACTTTGCTTACAAAGGAAAGCTCTCTGTCTTTCCATCCCAACAGCTTCCCCTGTATTTTGGGTAGTTTCATATTCCAATTCTTAAATTGCATATCCATTCCAATTTCCACCCCTAAAATTTTTATTGTTTCAAATTTTTCGGTCAATCCCCAATTTTCTTTAGTCTCACGCCAGTTAAAATAAATAACTTTGCTCTTACTTTTATTAATTTTCATTCCAGAAGCTGCCACAAAGGTTTCACTAACCAACAGACTTCTGTCTATCGACATATTATCTGTGAGTACCAAAGTTGTATCGTCCATGTACATAGTGAATTTTATTTTCTTCCCCCCACTACCTAGGGGGATTAACCCTGTAATTGAATTATCCAGTCTTAAAGCACATGCAAGTGACTCCATTACGCAACTGGATCAGTAAACATTCCATTAACAACAACCACACTACTACAGCTACTATATAACACATGAATCCATCTCCTGAAACCTTCCCCAAAACCCAAAATTTCAAGAACCTTCATCAAAAACATGTGATTAACATTATCAAAAGCTTTTTCTAGATCAATTCCTAAAACGCAAAGGGGAATATTCTGCTCCTGGCTATAAAAATAACTATCTCTTATAATAGCCAAACTGTCTGTCATCTTCCGTCCCAATATCCCACATGTTTGTTCTACACCAATAAGTTTAGGTACAACCGCCTGCAACCGGAAAAATAAGGCTTTTGTTAAAATTTTTATGTCCACACCTAACAGTGTTAGGGGTCTCCAATTTCTTAAATCTTTTTTTGAGCCCTTCTTCCACAACAGCGAAATCATCTCTTTATTCATAGACAACGGTAATACCTTTTTGTCCCAAGATTCTTTGTAAACTAAAAGCAAAGAGGAGCTAAGCTGTTCCCAAAAGGTAAAATAGTACTCTTTAGGCAAATCATCCAGTCCTGGTGCCTTATTATTTTGCATACTTAGCATTGCTCTTGTAATTTCCTCTATAGTTACATCTTCTTCTAACAAAATACTATCAGCCGAATCTAATGTTTATGATAACTTTGAAAGAAAGAATGTTGCTATTTCTTCATCAATACCTTGTTCTTTATATAAATTGTTGTAAAAGGAATGAGTCAGTTCAAGAATTTCTTGTGCTTTCCACTTCCTTCCCTTCATAATCCCTCAAACAATCAATAATTAGTCTGGATTTATGCAATTTCTTAAAGAAATACCTTGTACATTTTTCGTTTTCTTCAAAATGCTTTACTCTACTCCTTATTAATACCCCTTTGCTTTTCTCATTCAGACACACCATCATCTCTTTTTTTAATCTCGTGATCTCCTCACCCACATCAAAACCCAAAACAAGAAGGTTATAATATCTTTGCAAACGAGCCTGTTTTCTTCTTTCCCATTGCTTCCTCCCTTTTGCCAAATTCTTCCCCTGCAAACAAAAAAAGGCCTAGCTTTAATGCTCTCCCACCACTCACCCACAGACTCATATAAAGGTTGGAGAGAAAACCATTGTTGTAACTTAATTTTATATTTCCCAACCACTTTTTTATTTTTTAATAAATTTATATTCAACTTCCATGGTCCCGAAACCGGGTTAAAAAAGGACTGCACTTCAAAAGTACCTTTTAACCTATGATGATCTCAAAAAGGCACTAGCTCCACCTAACAAGAAATAGGATTCAGAGCTTTTGATACGAACAAAAAAATCAATTCGGGAAAAGGATTTCCCATTGGACCAAGTATATCCTGGGTCTTTTAAATTAAGTGACTTATAAACATCATTCAAATTACCATCAATAATTAAATTTTCTAACACACAGGAGCTCCCATCCCCTCTATCCACAGGGTTCTCACTCCGTCTAGCTCTTTTTTCGAAGGTACAATTAACCCCCCCATTACTATATTTCTTCTACTACAAAGAAAGGGTTGCAAAGTTTGAAAAAGTGCAGTTCGTTCTTTTTTGTCAGTATATCCATAAACATTGATAATCCTAAATTTGACCCCACATCTTTCCACATCAACAAGTAACACTCTCCCATTTTTCTTCTTCTTCTTTTTGGATACTAACCAAACCGCTGATGTTACTTTCCCTACTTTATCCCTCACTTTGGTTATCTGGGTAGTTTCCTGGGTGACTTTCGAAACTTGCTCCTCAAACTGGGGTACTGGTGAGGGGGTGGGATGACTCGTACCATCCAAATCCACCTCTCCGGTTGAAGATTCCGTTGACGTATTTATTTGTCGTTTGAGTGAACTTGACACATCATTAGACCCAGGTTGTATTAGAAGTTCTGGGGGAAGGGGGGGCTTGTCTTTGCTTGCATGCACAGGTAGAGGAAGAAAATCTTCGTCAAGCTTTACAGCATGTTTTGTTTCCCTCCATAGGAGGGTCCATATAGTCCAACAAATCTCTGCACTCTTTCGATGTTGAAGGAAGCGCGAGGTCTGGGGTTCTTAGAAAAACTTCCATCTCTTCCTGAATAGTTTCAATTCTATTGGACTCTCTAACATTTCCTGCTTGACAAGATGAGCTCCCAGCTGTTTCACCGTCCTGGTCAGCCCCCCGTTTGGTTCCCAACGACTTCCAGCTGAGGTTCATTACTTTGATTGTAACCTCTATCCACATTCGTTGGTGCAGAATTCCCTGTTACCACTGGAGTTTCTTCTGCTTGCTGAACCTGGGGCATTCTCAACCAATTTGCATAAGACTGTGGGCATGACCTAAAGGTATGATCTTCTTTCCCACATAAATTACAATTTTTTGGGTAAGGGCAATCTTTTATAATATGTTCACCACTTTTACAGTTCCTACAAACCACGTTGACACACTCCATGGCCAGATGGTCATTAGAACCACACTTATGACATGTCTTAGGCTGCCCCGGATAAAAAACATATCCTCTAATTGCATCAGTTCTCCAGAGTTCTCATCTCTTTTCAGATGTACATAGAAGCGATATGCTCCAGTTCGAATCCCATCTTCGTCTTTTAAATCCAATCCTCTTAACACCGAACATTTAAAGGACAGCCATGTTTTAATATCTTCGACTCTCACATACTCTGAATGCATACTGCTTTAGTCACTGCTTTAGGCTCTCTGCCTGATAGTGGAGTCATCTTGATATGAGCCAGCTGGGGGCTGGATTGTCTCTTTCTATTGAAGGTGTTAATACAAGACTCATACAAAGTTGTCGTGGTAAAAATCACTTCATAAATACTTCTTCCAGGCAAGCCAAAAATGTAATCCAACTGGTTAGGTGAAAAACCCAGTTCCTTCTGAATAACAGTCCTAAACTGCAATCGATCCATTTCGCAAACCTCTTGTAGCTCAAAACGTACAGCGTTCCGCCTGGAACCTGCCATGCTAACAGTAGCATCAGATGTTGTCATCATCATGGGGGCGAACCATCTCCATTGAATGAACCAATTTCAATTTTCAAAGAGTTTTATTGTTCAAAATCAAAATTACATCAGTTCATTCATAAAGAATTAAAACAAATAAGCAACCAAGACTCTGAAATCAAAAACCCAAAATGGGGAAACCCACAAAGGGAAAAAAACCCACAAAAAAAGTCAAGTAAACTACAACTAATACTCTCACATTTTCCTACATACAAATATTCAAATACTTCCTTGGTACTTTCCACATCTTTCTTTTGTCTTCTTCATTATCTCCAACTGAGATTCTCATAATGTAATCCTTTAACAAACAACTCATACTATTGATTACGTGACCCTAAAGATAAACTTTGGCCATACTTTACTAAGTTTTGGGTGGGTCGGAAAGTTTTGCAGACGTGGGGTGTGCGCCCCCCCATTAACGTGCCCTTCTCTGAACAATATAAACATTTACTCATCTTTCCTTCTCTGGTATGTCAAACCAGTAGGGAAAGGGGGGAGAGCGAGTACCAGAATTAGAGTCCAAGTGCAACTGCGATGTTTATCACCCCAATTCTTAAGGCATGTTTTAGTGACCCTAAAGATAAACTTTGGCCATACTTTACTAAGTTTTGGGTGGGTCGGAAAGTTTTGCAGACGTGGGGTGTGCGCCCCCCCATTAACGTGCCCTTCTCTGAACAATATCCTGTAATCTACAAGGTAGTGTTTAGTTTGCTGAAACGCCTCCAGACTAGGATAACCCTTCAGGAGATAACGCGCGCAACTATAGAGGAGACATTGTTTCCAACAGGTAGCATGTCACCGAT
>NW_024582536.1:313720-315146 GCF_018398535.1 Haplochromis burtoni | reverse complement strand
TAAAACATGCCTTAAGAATTGGGGTGATAAACATCGCATTGCACTTGGACTCTAATTCTGGTACTGCTCTCCCCCCTTTCCCTACTGGTTTGTACATAACTTCCCTCTTTGCTCTCTCATGTTGACCTCCCCATAGGAAATGAAACATCGCCTTCCTCAATGAAGTTAGTATTTCATAAGGGATTGGCAACGTCGTTGCCAAAAATGCTATAGAAGCTATTACTTCAGCTTTTATTACCAGAACCTTACCTATAAAGGAGAGTTCCCTATCTTTCCAGTTCAACAGTTTCCCTTGTATTTTTTGTAATTTTGAATTCCAATTCTTAATTCTCATATTTTCTCCTATTTCCACCCCTAAAATTTTCAACGTTTCTGATTTTTCTTGCAATCCCATTTTTTCTTTGATCTCACGCCACTTAAAGTAAATCACCTCACTCTTCTCTTTATTAATTTTCATCCCTGAGGCTTTTGTAAAAGCTTCACAAACTGCCAAACTTGCTTCAATCGACCGTAGCGGTCTGTACCCCATTCACAACAACAACACTACTACATCCAGTATATAACACCTGGACCCATCTCCTAAAACCTTCCCCAAAACCTAAACTATCAAGAACTTTCATCAGAAAGGCGTGACTGACATTGTCAAAGGCCTTTTCTAGATCCAGGCCTAACATACAAAGGGGGATGTTCCGCTCTGAACTATAGAGGTAACTGTCCCTTATAATCGCTAGACTATCCGTCATTTTACGACCTTGTATCCCACATGTTTGTTCCGTTCCAACTAACTTAGATACTACTGTCTGTAGACGGAAATAAAGGGCTTTAGATAAAATCTTAATGTCTACCCCTAACAATGTCAGTGGTCTCCAGTTTCTCAAATTTTTTTTGGTACCCTTTTTCCATAGTAGGGAAATCGCTCCAGTATTCATGGACGTTGACCATACGCCTTTATCCCACGCTTCTTTGTAAACCTTACACAACGAGGGGCTAAGTTGTTCCCAAAAGGCCTGGTAGTATTCCTTGGGTAAGCCGTCCATACCTGGTGACTTATTATCTTGCATACTTTCCATGGCTCTTGTGATTTCCTCTAATGTTATACTTTCATCTAAAATTATACTATCTTCTGGGTCTAATTTTTGTGTTAACTTAGAGATAAAGGATTCTACAGTCTCCTCATCCATACTTTGTTCTTTGTACAAATTGGTGTAAAAGGAATGTGCTACCTTTAAAATTTCTTGAGTGCTTTTCACTTCTTTCCCTTCTTCATTTATAAGGGTGTCAATTGCGGGCTTAGCTTTATACAATTTTTTAAAGAAGTATCTCGTGCATTTTTCATTTTCTTCCACATGTTTTACTCTACTCCGTATTAATACTCCCTTGCTTTTCTCGTTTAAAGAAACCATCATTTCTTTTTTCAGATTCGTAA
>NW_024582536.1:283886-299955 GCF_018398535.1 Haplochromis burtoni | reverse complement strand
TTTCTTCGCTAACATCAAAGCCCAATTTCAGAAGGTTATAGAACCTTTGTAATTTTGCTTGCTTTCTCAATAACCATTGTCGCCTCCTCTTTGCCTGCCTTTTTCCTTCAAGACTAAAAAATACTTGGGTCCTAATCTTTATACTCTCCCACCATTCCTCTACAGATTCATATAGTGGTTGTAGGGAGACCCATTGCTGTAATTTAAGTTTATATCTTCCCGTCACTTTACCATCTTTCAAAAGATTCAGGTTTAGTTTCCATGGCCCTGGGGCCGACTGAAAGGAAGATTGAATCCTGAATCCACACATTACCTTATGGTGATCAGAAAAAGGTACTGGTTCCACTTTACATGATAGGGGTATTAAGCTTTCACTGGCAAACAGAAAGTCAATCCGTGAAGAGGACTTATTATTAGACCAGGTGTATCCAGGGTCTGACGGGTTAAGAACTCTGAACACGTCTTTTAATTTACCGTCTTTAATTAGGTTGTCTAAAGCGCAAGTACTTGAATCTTTCTTCACTGTTGGGGCCGCGCCCTGGATTCCACTTATTTCCGGTGTACAGTTAAAATCCCCACCCAATATTACCTGTCTTCTATTACAAAGAAATGGTTGTAACAGTTGAAATAATGCTGCCCGTTCTTTCGAATCTGTGTGTCCGTAGACGTTAATAATCCTGATTTTACTCCTGTTTATTTCTACATCCATACATAAAGCTCTTCCGTCCACCACAACCTCCACTTTTTCTATCTTAACTGTTTTATTGTTGATCAAAATACCTATACCAGACATCCGATTTTGATTATCCCCTGACCAAAGAGATTGGCCATATGTCCATCGGTTTGTGAACTTAGTATAATTGTCCATAAAGGGAAGGGCACATTCTTGTAGAAGACAAATGTCCCCACCTGTTTCGTGTAATACGTTAAAGACAGATTGACACTTCACTGCATCGTTCAACCCCCTTGTGTTGATTGTCGATACATAGAAGGAGTTTATGTTTGTACTAAATAGGTGGAATCTTTAACTCTCTGGCTTTATTAATAAAGTCTCTTACTATATTTTTACCTTCTTCTTTTTCTTTTTCCGTGGGAGCCATGCCGTAAAGGGGGCGCTCACGTCATTACCTTCCTGTTGACTTTCATGAACAACTCCCTGAGTAGATATCAGTCTTTGTTCTTCCAGTACGGGTATTGACGTGGAGTCTATTTGGTCCCCACTTTCTGATTCCAAAATCCCTGTAGACGATTCCGTTGAAGTGTTTATCTGTCGTTTTTGTGATGTCGGTGGCACTCTTACATTTACTTGTGGTAGCAATTCAGAAAAAATAGTTATGTTATCTTCAATGTCACAAGGTGGTAATGAAAAACCTTCTTCTTCCAAAGTGATAGTTTTGTTTGATTGTAACGTTGAAATCTCAGAAAACATGTAGTCAAGCATGTCTCTGCACTCTTGGGATGTCGATGGCTGTGAAGTGGTATGGGTACCCGAAGGCACGGTCATCTCCTCCTGGATCTCGTCCTGTGTCTTAGGCTCCGTATCTATTTGAAGTACTTTCTTCTCCTCCGTCGCTACATCCTCACTGGTGATCACTTGGGAGGAGGGGGGGGGCACTTCAACTTGTTCCCCACCCCAGCTGAAGGTCGTTTGGTCCTCAACTTCTTCTTGCTGGAACTCGTTGACTTGATTGTTAATTACCTCTTCAACAGCTGGCAGACTTCCTCCAATTAAGACTGGCATCTCCTCAATTAGTTGTTGATGAGGTTTTTTCACTTTATTTGCGTAGGATTGGGGGCATGCCCTAAAGGTATGTCCATCACCCCCACAAAGGTTACATTTCCGCGGAACAGGACATTCAATTGTAGTGTGCTCTTCACTTTTACAGTTTTTGCAGACTACATTCTCACACTCTGCGGCTAAATGGTCGTTACCGCCACATTTGCGGCATGTCTTTGGTTGCCCCGGGTAGAAAACATATCCTCTAATTGCTCCCAATTGGATAATTGGGGGCAGGTGGATCAAATCACCCGAGGTCTCATCTCTCTGCAGGTGGACGTAGAAACGATATGCTCCAGTTCTAATTCCGTCTTCATCTTTTAAGTCCAAACCTCTCTTCACCACACATTTGAAAGACAACCAGGTCTTAATGTCTTCCATTCTCACGTATTCAGAGTGCATAATCACTGTCACAGCTTTGGTCTCTCTACCGGACAACGGTGTCATTTTGATGTTCTCCAGCTGAGGTCTAGTTTGTTTGAGTCTGTTAAACTTACTCAGACATGATTCGTAGAAGGTACTGGTGGCAAAAATCACCTCGTAACTTTTCTTTCCCGGCAAGCCGAAGATGTAGTCGATCTGCATTGGCGAGTATCCCAACTCTTTCTGGATAACAATCCTACTGAACTGTAGTCGGTCCATTTCACAATCCCCTTGCATCTCAAAACGCACAGCGTTCCTCCTGGAACCTGTCATGTTAGCAGTCATTGTCGCCATGGTGGGTCTGGGTGAACCACCTTCGTGATCATGGTATCTCCCCTGCCAGGTAAGTATCTAGATAAGAACATATTTTTTTTTTTTTTTTTTTCCTTTTATTTTTCCTTACACCACCAACTTACATTTCCATTTGCTCAAAATTTCATTGAATACTGTCCATATTTCACAAAAACATGCGGCTACATTTAGAGTAATGTTTAAAAATGACTTCATTTAGCAGGGTGTTCCTTTTTTCTCTTCTTATTCTTTCTTATACTGGACCTTCATTTGTTTTGTATAAGGTGGTACTTTTTAAGACACCTCTGCCTAACTACAGTGAACTAACCTAATAATATGCTCTGGTCGTCATTTTACAGAAGTTAAGGTGTCACCTCCATGAAACCTACACCACTAACCAGCATCAGTCCTACAACTTCACTCTCAAAATTAATAAATTTGGGGACAAGCAGAAACTGTATTTTTAGAGGTGCATTTTGTGGCAGGCCAGACTGCTATTAAATGCTCTCCTAAAGAAATAATTCCTTTGTAGCACCACTTCGTCTAGGTTCAGAAGAGATGTCCTGGATATATGTGATAATGTAACACATTATAACAGTTTAGCGCGTTGGATTGTGTTTTTAAAGCAATTGTTACGTTTTTAAAGCTTTTTAATGTGACTGGTGCGATAGCCGACACCACACCTTCTTCTTACATACAACGTGACGTATGACGCACACGTCGGGTATTCACTTTCTAAACAACAATGGGGATAGAAAATATTGCTCGAGGTGGTTAATGCTCCTTTCGCTGGTTGCCAACCACCATTAAATAACAAGAAGAAGAAAATATTGATCTGCTTTTCTTAGTTTTGCACTTTTAAGCTGCAATTCAGACTCAAACAAAGTTGCAAAGCAGGAGAACAACATGGCCATCAACTATTCTGTGCCACAGATCCAGTTCGCTGCAGCACAGAGTGATGATGAGACCGTTAACATGTGCAACTTAGAAGTAGTCTGAGGTAACTGGATGTTCAATCGGGTTAAATGCAAGGTTGATTGGATTATATCTGAAGATCATATGCTATTCGTGATAACTCTGCTAGACTCCAAATTGCTCATCCATGCGGGAGTATTTCAAAATTAAATGAAACCACTTAACACTTTTTCCCTAAAACGGACTGACATGGAACACATTAAAGTTGGATTGACACCAGCTAATCAGTCTGAAGGTAAGTGTTTTTTTCACTTATTCGAGAGAAGTCCAAAATGCGTTCTTATTACTGTTTGTTTTGACTTTTAAGCTACTTTACCAGGATATTTTAATTCAAATGCTAAGACAAAATGTCAATATCTATGAATGTGGAGACTCAAAAGACTAGTAAGGTAATAGTTGCCAATGGATTTATGAGACTTGATAGAAAACTTTTGCAACAGGTGAATCGGTGAACTACCGAGGTTGCGCCCAAATGCTTAAAGCTGTTAGCTGGTCAGTGTTTTCAGGTGTGCTTGTACTACCTGTACGGTGCGGAGTGCTGACTAAGTCATGTTAAACCCATTAAAGCGTCAAGCTCAGATATCTTTTCATTTTTGTGCACTGTTCTCTTGTCGACACACATTTTCTGTTTATTGAAGCCTTTTGTGAATAATTTTGATCATGTAAAAACTGGGAATTGGTCCCTATTGACAATACTCTTATTTTTTGCATTGCATATGTCATTTAGGAAAGGTAATTGGTCACTGAACTTTTGCAACTGTGTGTATTTCTAAATTTTGTGGCTTCAGTGCACGGAAATTTATATTGTTCAGTTTGCATGTTAAAAGCCACAAACATGTAGCTAACTATAGGCTTTCTTGTGGAACTGAGAACTGCCCTGCCACTTTCAGAACATTTTCTGCCTTCATTCACATATGCCTAGGAATCACAGAACAAGAAGGGAGACCACTAAGGAGGAGTTTTATAAGTTCACTGTTGACCTCAGCTGTCAAGTTCCTGGATGTGGGTATGCTGCACAAAACTTCACAGCTCTTTGTGCCCCTCTCAGATTTCATATCAAAGATGGGGGGGGAAGTATTATGTCCATTTGAAGGTTGCTCTAAATACTTCAGTGTCATCAACATCATTTTCCAGCCATATTTCTCGAAAACATAAGTAGACAGTTCAGCAGTCAAGGCAACAAGAAATTGGGGGATTTGCCATAATACAAGGACAGGACACAGTTAATCTATTAGAAGACAGTTGACTTTGTGTCATTTAAAAATGCAGGCTAAAATGCTCTTGCCAACCAGCACTATACAGAGCATCATAGAGGAATTTCAGGATCTTTGAAGCTGTGCAATGCACGAAGCAAAAGTAGACACTGAATCTAACACCATTAACCTTTCGTTGGTAATGGTAGTACTAAGGTTGGAAATTGTGACAAACTGTAAAATATACTGTATTTTACGATGTATTTTTCAACTTTTCAATGCAAGACCTTGAGTTTGTATTTCTTTTGCAGTCCTGGGATTGATTTTCATCTTCAGACAAGGTCCCCAAAACTGCCTTTCTGTTAGTACTCAATCCTAATTGCAGGGTTCATCTTTTAGTGAGGACATATTTGTTGAAATAGCCATATAAAGTTGCTTTTCCAATGATCTCTCTCTCTCTCTTTTTTTTTTTTTTAGATGGCAGACCAAAGAATTTGAATGACACCATTACTCTGGAGCTTGGGAAAGATTTCCACTCCAACTGTCGCATGCAATCACAAGAGGAGACAGAGGTCATCCAGAGGACAGGAGAAGTATGGTTAGAATTGTTGTGGAGGCCATGCAAGTTAACTGCAGAAACCCTAAACGTGCAACTTGTGAAGAGGTTGCTAAGATCATTGTAAATAGATACCCTCAAACATTTGCAGATTTTACTGAAAAGGGAGAAAGACTGGGTTGTGGACGTTATTCACTACCAAGAAGCATCAAATCTAGAGTTGAACATGTTAATCAAGATAATACAACACATAGACTTCGTCAAACAAAGAGAACCAGGAATGAGGAAGACTTTAGTCCCAACAAATTAGATTATTAGCTGATCCATAGTAAGTACATCTGATGTTATGTCAGATTTTAAGTCCCAGTTTTGTCAGATAGTCGATTATTATTTTGGTTGTAAAATCATCTTGATTAAGCTGTTAAAAGTTTGATTTGAAATATAGCCATACATTTAAAGGAAGATTCTACTATATTACTTGATGTTAAAGAGAATGTAAAAATCTGATGAGTTCTGAATTATGATCTGCACAAGGTTTTATTTATTTATTTATTTTACTTATAGAAGACATGAAACACTACACATAAAAATGCTAATTTAAACCTTTGAGCCCTGATCTCAAAAACAGATATAGATATAATGCTGTCTGTGAAGCTGGAATTAAGAAATAAGTGCTCAAAGTTTTAAAAACATATTTAGTGCCATATTCTGTCAGTATGGAACATCATCCAATGTCATGTTGTTGGTTTGTTAGTTGCAGCTAATAGACTTAGATTAGTTTATGTTAGCTAACTAGTGGCAGAATGGATAACTCAGAGGAAAATGAATAACACTAAAACTAAAAATCAGTCTAAGGGATCACTTTTTGGGCCACACCTGTCTGCAACAATGAGTGTTATGTTAAGAAACCAAGGATATACTGTTCACTTTCACTGTCTCTCTCTTTAGGAGTAAGTGGCTCTATGTTGTTTGGCTATTTGAATTAAAACACAAATATCCACCTGTTAGTAGTCGTGTTCGGATTTGTAATGCACTTTATAAATAAGAACAGTGTGGAAAAGAGCCTGTTTGAGTTACCAGACTGACAAGCTGCAGCCCAGCACTCCAGCTTTTCCACACTAGGCCGAGTGTACATTAAATTCACAACTCACCATATTTACCTTAACTTGAGTTAATGGATGATCTAGTTTTGGGTTTCTTGTTATTGAATGCCCTTCTGTGTTTGTACAAGTAGAATTCTGTTAAATAATATTAAAAACAGTTAAATAATTGAGGAGAATCTTGATGTTCATCTGAATGGGCCCTAGGACATATAAATGTCATCAATTTATTTCAGACAAATTAACTTTATTAACAATGTTATACATCTGTGTTGTGTTTCAGCCCACAGCTCATTGCTGTTGATCTCATCTTTGCACACTGTCTCAGTAAAATAAGGTAAATGCAATTTTGTGCAAAAAGGTTTTGCAGAACATCTGGAATCGTGGGCTTATCTTGAAAGTTAATCCAGTACAACAGAATCCGTCTCAGTCATTTAGTTTTTTTCTTTTTTCAACACTGTCTGTATTTTATATATTTGTAAAATATAAATTATGAGTTAATGATGCAGTGTTTTCAGTCTGTGTTGGTGTCTCTTCTGATGTCATGTACAAATGCAAATGGATGACCATAGAAGAGTCAGAAGGGAAAAGTAGGATGATACTCTGTGAAATGCACTATACACAGGTACACACACACACAGGTCTTTATCACCAGTCTGACAGCTGTCGGTCCCAGCTGATTTCCCTCTCTCTCCGCTCCTCTCCGTCTCACTATAAAAAGGGAAGGAAACCACATACTCAATTTCAGGTTAGTTGTGAGCCACAAGGTTAATCTTCTTCTCTTTTAAAGGTTTATAGGTACTGTGTCTAGTTTGCTCACTAATCTTAAGGAAAGGTCCTCCTTGTGTGAAGTCAGCCTCAATAACATACAGGGTTTTTGCTCAGAACAGGCTTTTGGGAGATGATGCAGGATTGGTCTGGCTATAGAAATGGCAATGATTCTGTGTTACCTCGCTTGGGGTTGTGGACTTCCTTGTTCTTCCTGAGCATTTGGCATACAGACATTTATTTTATGCTTGAATAAATTAAACCCCCACTGGGTGAAATATGCTTTATTACAATGTTCCTTTGACTAGAGGCCAAAACCTCTTGGGAGGGGTGTTTAGCAGAGGGTACAGTGAACAGGGATACACTAGAAGTCCAAAAACTCAAAACCTTTCAGGATCCAGGATTATGACCAAGAAGAAACAAGCAAATAAGATTTCTTTTCTTTTAAGGGGTACATAAAAATTCATACTTTCATATTAATTATATTATATTTTTGGTTCTTATTTAGTGGGTATGAAAGTAAACAGTAGAAAGCTGTGTGGTGAAGATGCACAATTTGTTGTACATCTTCTGGAGTTTGTGGTTTCAACGTGGCAGTAAGATGAGGAAGACATGAGTCCATGGAAAAAGGTCAGTTAGTAAATATTCTGTTTTTGAAGGAAATGTTTCTATAATATTACATGATACAGCTCCAAATTAATTAGCTAATGACAATTTGATTCTTTTTACCATGATTTGCAATACAATCGACTCATAAAGGGTTTTATCAGGCTAAAAACATGTCAGAATCTAAAAAATGTGGACAAACTGAGCTGAGGTGTTTTAACCTCCTCTACATCCCTGTTAGCAGGATGAAGGTGCCCTCTTGTGTTGTGCATCAATTTTAAAATTAACCTTCAGAAAAACATTTTAAAGAAAACTTCACTGAGCTTTCAGCATCTTCAGCAACATCAGCAAAGAGACATTTGTAAAACCACACCGTGTCAGTTTGTTCACAGGAGTCACAAGAAGTGATTGTTTTTATGGCTAGACAGACACAGTAAAGAGCTCAATCTAACAAGACCTCAAAAACATCAAGAGAACATTTAGAACATGTCAAGGTACCACCTGTAATGTGTAACTGATTTCTGTGCATTGCAGAATGCCACAATAATGATGGAAACAAAAAAAGAAATGGAAACTAAAATACTGTTTTAATCCCACAACAGTATGAAAGGATTCAGTCTATTTCAGTTTAACAAACTCAGCAATGTCCCCATAAGAATAACAAAGCCAAAGTCCAGCATAGAGCGGCTGAGTGAATGTGGTCTGGACTCTGTGGAGGAGAGTCATGGTTTCAGAGACGCTGTAGAAGGACAAAATACCTGCTCTGTGATCCAGGTACACTCCTACTCTGGAGGAACGAGGACCTGAGACACGAGTTTGGATGTTGTTGTACCAAAATGTATAACTATTTTTCAAACAATCTAATGCCCAAGATTTGTCATTATGTCCAAACCAACATCCAGTTTCTACTCTGCTGATATTCTTGTACGCAGCTGCTACAATAATTCCTCCACCTCTCCACTCCACCTCCCAGTAACAACGTCCAGTCAGACTTTGTCTACTCAGGACCTGCCACCATCCAGTGAATCTGTCTGGATGATCAGAATAAGACTGTTTCTTTGTGGATGTTGCTTTTCTGTTCTCCTCTGATAATAACAGATATGTGTTTGCCGTGTTTGGATCCAGTGTGATTTCACGTGAATATTTTAAAAATTCCGCTCTAGTCTTTGGCTCTGCTTGTGGATCCGACAGTAAAACATCCACTTCAGTGACTGTCAGTGAGATGTTTGTCCATTCCTCTCTGAGAATGTCCTGTAGTTTATCTCTGACCTCTGACACAGCTGCTGTCACATCCTCAAAGTAGCTCAGAGGACGGATATTGATGCTGGATGAGTCTGTAGACTCACTGAGTGCTGACAGTGAGGGGTAGTTGTGTAGAAACTGGATGTGATCCTCTGTGTGTGAGAGCTGCTTCAGCTCAGCATCTTTTCTCTTCAGCTCAGTGATCTCCTGCTCCAGCTTCTCCTCAAGCTCTTTGACTCGACTCACTTCAGTTTCCTGCTGGGATCTGATCTGCTGCTTCACATCAGAGCTTCTTTTCTGGATGAGATGGATCAGCTCAGTGAAGATCTTCTCACTCTGCTCCACTGTTTGATCAGCAGACTGATTGATGGCCTCCACCTCCTGTTGAAGCAGCTTCACATCTTTCTCTCTGTCCTGGATTCTCTGCTGGATGTTTTGTCGACTCACCTCCAGCTCTCTCTGCCTCTCAGTCCTTTCTGCTGCAGCTGAGACTGTGTCGTGGCCTTTATGTTCATCCACAGAGCAGAGATAACAGATACTCTGCTGATCAGAACGGCAGAACATCTTCATCACCTCATCATGATGAGAGCAGATGTTCTCCTGGAGCTTCTTGGAGGGCTCCACCAGCTTGTGTTCTTTTAATGTAGGTGAATAATAATGAGGCTTGAGGTGTTTCTCACAGTAAGAAGTCAGACAGATTAAACAGGATTCGCGGGCTTTCAGTTTTCTTCCAATACAGAGACCACAGGCCACATCTTCAGGTCCAGCATAGCAGTGATCAGCAGTAGCAGCTTGGAGTCCAGTCTTCTTCAGCTCCTCCACTAAATTTGCTAAAATGGTATTTTTCACCAGCACGGGCCTCACTGTGAAGATCTGCCTACATTGAGGACAGCTTTGGATTTTCTTTACCTTCTCGCCATTCCAGAGTTTTGTAATACAGTTCATGCAGTAGCTGTGTCCACAGGGAATAGTCACTGGATCCTTCAGTAGATCCAAACAGATCGAACAAGTGAAGGTTTCTGGGTCCATTTGATTTTCTTGCTGCGCTAATTCCCTATTTTCTCTCTGACTGTCACATAGGTTTCACGTTCTGTGAAGACAAACAGCCTCTGTGCCCTGAAGGGAAACTGAGCTCTTTTTTACTTCTTGCAATCCACCCTTATACAGGGGAAGTATTAACAGTGTGACAAAGAGCGTGTTGTGACAGGCATGGTGTGTTATGCTTGACTTACTGAATACAGTAACAACTATGACCCAGTTAAACAGTTTACAGGAATTTAAACAGGAATTTTTACACTCAGAGCTTTAACTTTTAGCTCCTAACATGTGAATTGAATTGGATCTCTTATCTAGGAGGGTTTTGCAGTTCTGACTGACTTGTGGGGATTTGGGATTTAAGCTCTGTAGGATCTACTGAGGACTTTGATATGTCTTGGGTCACTGTGCTTCTGGCTGTTGTAACACAAGTCAGTGGATTTTTTGTGAGTCATGTCATTGTTTAGTGAAGTACATGGGAAAAGACAGGTTTCGAGAATGATTGAAATGATTGGTTCCCTTACTTTAACCTACACTTACATGTTAGTTATCTGTTTTGAATATTAATAAATATGACTTAAAACATTGTCTAATCACCTAGTCAAACTACAGAACAGCGATTAGAATCATACAGTCTATCTAAAAATCATTTTACATTTTTGCTCTGTCTTGCCTGCTTGGTGCCCTGCAGGCTCACTGAGGGCCCTCGCGCTCACTTTTCGCTTATATGTGTGTGATAGAATTCAGAAAGCAGATCGGTGCAAATTATAAGTCTATATCATAATGTCTTCAGTTTTTGTGTTTGTTGTAGGGTTGTAAACTTCAACGCGTTAAAGGGGGGACGGCAGAGGATTCTCTGGCTGGCTGGAGCGGGATCTAATAACTTGCTCGCAAAATAAAACAAAATAAAAACAAACCAACAAACTAGGGCTGTCAACATTAACACCCTCATCACGATTAATGAGATTACAAATTTTAATGCAATCAACCCATCTAGAGCGCAGAATGGACAAACTTTGGACAAACTGCCCAAAATGCGTTGACAGAGACATTTCAGGGATCTTGAGTCATTCTGCACTCCAAATGGTTTAATTGCGTTAAAATTTTCATTCTTCTTTCTGTGACGAGAAAGAGGAATGAAGGCGACCAGGTTTTTTAAATATTCTGAGATAAGGATCAGCTCTTGGGAGTTAAAGTTTGTTCCTCGCCTTTGCCTTATTTTTCTACATTAAGTTTATGTGAAATGTTTTATTGGCAGTTGTTGATGGTTCCATGTTTTTCAAAGTCATCCAATGTCAGTCAGCGAATGTACCAATTTTCAGGTAATTATCTGCCAGAGTCACTGAGTTTAATATATGCAGTATTTTCACTTCTTTATGGTTTTAACAGTTTCTATACTCTGACCTATGCTGTTTGTTTCTTGTTCACTCTTTCATTTGATTTTGTTTCCTTCTCATCATTTGATCTCATTTTTGTCAGGTGTGTGAAGGGAAGGGATCAGCTGTGAGAGAGCAGAAAGCAGAGGGAGTGTTTTCAGGCTTTACCACATTCCAGGACGAGGAGCAGCAGAGTTAAAACTCATAAAACAACCGTTTTTTAATCCTCTGCAGTGTCGTTGTTCCAGCACAGTGACAAATAAGATAAGAGACACAAGTCATAAACTGTAGGTCAGCAGACATGAAAAATATGCTTTAAAAACAACAGTAGTTACACAAACTATCACATGAGGAGAGTCACTCTGGAGACATCAACATAACAACAACAACAAAAAAAAGCAAACAGTCATTATGGGTTTTCAGTAAGCAGAACCTGTGCTCACACTCTGGACGACCATCAGTAAGCAAACATTTAAATATTTTTCTGTCAGTTTGTTCACAGCAGTCACAGTCTGTAACAATGATCCTGCATTAAGGGACCATGGGAAAGATAAGAGAAAAGAGTTTCCAGTTTACGAAAATCCTAAAATACTTCCAAGTTCAATGTACCCAGGATATCTGTCTGTTATCTGGATTCACGTCCCCTTTTTCCACGAGGATATGTGCTCACATGAAGCTGGTTATCAAATCACTAAGTTAAACCAGGGTTTCCACTGCATGTTCACATGAGAGTGGTGGCATTGGCACCATCTAACCAATCACAAACATTGGTATACATACTGTATACTAGCAGCAGAAGAGCTGAGTTTTGCAAAAGAAGAAAGATAGTTTTAGTTTTCATCCTTACAGCTGCAGCCTTAGTGGTGTCAGTGGTCTAACAGTCTAAGACCAAGTAAAGATTAAAATAAAATGGGGTTCATTTATTGGGTCAAGTCTATGCTTCAGCATAGCAGTGATAAGCAGGAGCAGCTTGGAGTCCAGTCTTCTTCACTTCTTCACCAAAACTGCTACAATATAGCACATTTAAAATCTGAGATAACCCCAAGTGTTTTACATTTGAGGCATATGACAAAGAACATTAAAAAATATCATGTTTCACTTAAACACAGATTCGAGTCCCAAACTTCTAAATTTAACCAATGATTCACAATTAAATAAAACTATGTTTTTCATAAAGCAAACACATTTACTGCCACAAAAACCTTCTTCATTTTTGAATTGAAGCAATGAAAGAATTTTCTAACTTCATCTTTATGTTCACGAAGGAAGAGAAACATGAAACATGTCAGAATATGTTTTTTCTTTCTATGGTCAAGCTGATCACAACTTCTGTAATAATCTTTAACAGGTTCTTGGCTAAATTGTGTGCTTAGGGTAGCATCTCTGCTCTTGAAATTTGATTTATCTGCCCATGAAAATTACGAACTATCGGGGTACTAGGTCTTTGACTCAGTATTTGAGTCTTATTTTGTATTCAGTATTCAGCTTTATGAAGATGTTTTAAGTTCAAGTTTATACAGTTTGGTCTTGAGTCCAAATCTTTTATGTCTGAGTTTTTTGTATTTCTACTTCTGTTGTCTTGTCTTTGTCTCATCCTTGTGTCTCTTGTGAGATTCTGTCATGTCCTCTATGTATGTTTCCCATGTCATGTCTATGTTTATTCCCTCTGTCTCATGTTTGTTTTCGTATTTGTGTCTCTCTCCATGTTTCTGGCTCCCTCGCCCTCCCACGTTCCTCCCCTTTGCGTTTCATCCTCAATCTTCACTTCATCCTTTGTGTTTCCACTTTCCTCATCACCCTTTAGTGTATACATTGTCTCCGTCTTCCTCAGCCTTTTGTCAGACCACCAGTTAATCCTCTTTCGTGTTCCTGTGTTTTCAAGGTATTTCCAAGTGTTCCAGGTTTTCATGTGTTAATTTTCCCACTTTAGGCTTTATGATTAGTTTCTTGTCTAGTTGGTTTTCTTGTTTGGTTTATGCTTGTAATCAGTCACAATAAAAGGCTCGCTTTTTGTTAAGTTTAGTTCTGCCTCTGTTTGTCTCCAACAAAACATTGATTCTTTAAAAAGGAAACTTTGTCTAAATTTTACAACTCAATACCAGTAAGGCTAACGATGAGATAATCAGTTTCCGAAGAGGACTAAGGACAGAGCCAGAAGCAAGATAATGCATAAGGATATTTAATTTCACACAAGAGATTCACAGACTTAAGCACTAACACACTACAACTTTTTCAAGGAATGTTCTAACAATAGTTGGGAAAAACGTGGGGTAGTGGACAGGATGGTGATATATTTTTTAAATATATTCTCAGTCTTTTCCATCCAAAACAGGGTTCCAAGGGAAAATGTGAAAATGTCTCCTTCAACTCCACAAGACTGGTTGGTAAACTTCCACACATCTTTAAATATCTTCAAGAAAATCAAGAGCCAATCCACTTTTCCACGATCAGGAAGAAATCCGCATCGTTCCTTCAGAATCCTGGTTTCAACTAACAGGCAGACTCTTCTCTCCCGTGTCCAGGCATATACCTTTCCAGGATTTTATATCATATCTTATTATATATGCTATTCAGACACATTATTATTATTGTTATTATTATTATTATTATTATTATTATTATTATTAATAATAATAATAATAATAATAATAATAATAATAATAATAATAATTCCCACTGCAGAAGAACTTTCCAAATATGAGATAAATATCTCCTCTCATCCTCATTTTTAAAAATTCTCATTTTACTCTCTGATGAGTAGTGATGAGTGACAGATGGTTTCTTCCACTGAAAACGCTACGTCCAGATGAACAGAATCAACCTTTTGAGTAATTTGCCTGCTTGCCTGTATTGGCCCTGTCATAAACCCACTTTTACAACTAACAGCTATTCCAGATTTTATGTGAAATTTTCAACTTGTGTGAAATCTCATGTGTCTTTTCAAGTGTATCATCTGAATGAATCTTTTCCCACAGGTGCTACAACAATGTGGCTTCTCACCTGTGTGAATTCTCATATGAATTTTCAAGTTTATCATCTGACTGAATCCTTTTCCACAGGTACTACAAGAATGTAGTTTCTCACCTGTGTGACTTCTCTGATGTCTTTCCATTGTTGGTTTATGACCAAATCTTTTTCCACAGGTGATGCAAGAATAAGGCTTATCACCTGTATGAATTGTCATGTGTTTTTTGAATGTCGATTGGTCTCTAAATCTTTTCCCACAGGTGCTACAACAATGTGGCTTATCATCTGTGTGAATTCGCATATGTCTGTTGAATGCTGACAAAGCACAAAACTCTTTTCCACAGATGGTACAAGAATATGGCTTCTCACCTGTGTGAATTCTCATGTGAGTTTTAAGGTTAATTAGCTGACTGAAACTTTTTCCGCAGGTATTACAAGAATATGGTTTCTCACCTGTGTGGATTCTAATGTGATTTTTCAAATGTATCATCTGACTACATCTTTTTCCACAAGTGTTACAACAATATGGCTTCTCATCTGTGTGGATTCTTACGTGAGTCTCCAATCCTGATTTCCTACTGAATCCTTTCCCGCAGGTGGTACAAGAATAAGGTTTCTCACCTGTGTGTGATCTCAGATGTCTCGTTAGGTTGGATTTATCATGAAAGGTTTTTCCACAAATCTCACATTTTGCAGACTTTTTACTTATTTCAGATTTACACTGAGTCTCTGACAATGGAGAATTTTCCACTCTGTTACTGTTATTCGTGTCATATGTCTTCTTATTCAGCTCCACATATCGAGTTGATTCTGAGTTGATGTGCTTACTTTTTTCCTGATCTTGACTCTCTGGTTCAGGAGAGCTGTGAGAAAGGAGCTGATCACTGTGTGGCTCTGAATCACTGTGGTCACCTCCATCATAACCAAGAGTTACAAGAAAGGTTTCAGTCTCCTGCTTCAATACGAGCTGCTCTCCCTCCTTGCTGGTGTAGAGTTCCTCGTGTTCTTCTTTAATCTGCAGAGTCCCTGGATCCTCCTGGTTCATAATGTGGCTCTTCTCCTTGTTATCCATCTGCTGGTCTGTGAAATCCTCTTCATCCTTACAGACATGTTGATATGGAAAATCTGAAGGGGTAAATAAACAAAATAAATGTCAGAAAATTTAAAAAATGTGATGATGTTGAGGCAATGATCTAAATGAATCAAGGGTGAGAAAGCCAAACTCCAAATCACACAGAGATTTTAACTGACAAAGAAAAATAGGAACCAACGGAAAGTAACAAATATTGAATGAACGTAGAAATGAGGGAACTAAACACAACTTCACTAATATTAAACTAGGATTAAAATATAACAATAACTAAAATGCATATATAACTAACTAAACTAACAACACAGACTCAGGATGAAGCCAATATATTTTTCCAGACCCGGATGCTGTTGAAATCGAATTTCTATGCTTACAGCGAAAACATGTAATTCTAGAACTTAAATGGATGACAGAACAAAATGAAACTTCTGGTGTTGGGTTTGTGTCTCTGCACGGGCACAGATTTAGTGTCAACAGCAAGTGGAAATGTTAAACTCGTAAAAATCAAGTGCGTGATAATTAAAAGAACAAGAAAAAGTAATGAGATAAAAGCAATGAGGCTCTCAGTCAAACATTTGACTCTTCTAAGTCTACACATATAGATATAATTTACTTAGTTCTCTTATTTTTCTGATAACAGATGACTGCTGAGTTTTTGTGTGTGTGTGTG
>NW_024582536.1:259354-283866 GCF_018398535.1 Haplochromis burtoni | reverse complement strand
CACGTGTCACCTGGTCCCTTCAGTAATTCAGTAATTATGGAGGACCACAAGAGCCACACTCATCAAAATAAAGAATTCTGTGCATAAATTGTACAGTAAATTATGCATTTGTAAATTAATTTACAAATTCCTTTTTTAAATTATTTTATTTATTCAAACATTACATAAGTAATTTATTATTTAATACGTTTATTTAAAATAAAAATGTAAAATAAAAACACTAATCAATATTTCAAAATAAATAATTAATTCATTAATAAATACTTCAAATCAAAAATTGTTACTGGTATCGCCACATAACCTGGCTTGAGTCATACAAGCTTTGGTTAGTTAGTTTAGTTTTCTACCGAAGCTGGGTCTGTTTGTAGATGTAAAGCCAACGGTACTTAAACGTTTTAGAATAAACCAAGCAGACGGTTCAATCTTTAAGCTAAGTGTATTCACAGGGACCAAACATCTGTCCCATGTGGTGAGGAAACAGACCCAACCATGCTGTGCTTGGTTTATAGTTAAAAGAACTCTCATCCTGTATAAACCACTAATAATAAGTCCTCCTCCATGTTTTGTCATGCTTATATCATACAACCTGAGTCTGTCACCTTTGTAATAAAGCCCAACATTTCTGCAGGGTCACATGTCCTGTTTCCCCTTTTTTTGTTTTTAAAATACATAAAGAGTGATTCTATTAAAAAACTGTGTTTTCATCCTGCAAGTTAACAGATATTTGATAAACCTCTGCTGTTTTTGTTGTTAACTGTCATGGTTGACTTCATTCTGCAGGTGTCCAGAGTCAGAATAGACTGACAAGGTGAGAGGTGAAGGGACAGAGGCTCTCCACCCCTGATGAAACACCAGGACAAATTCAGCTATGTGTGAGGAAGAGGAGGAAAAAAACAAGACAGCAGCAGGTGAGAGATGGAGAGGAGAACAGGGGAAGAAAATACAGCTGTTCTCTGTAATTTGGGGACTGGTATAAACATTTGAGACAGTTTATAGATATTTGCTTCCTCCACTATCACTGAAGCTGAATAAAAACAAGAAGAACTGGGAACATTCCCTCAGTGACACTTGGAAAATTAGAAACTAGTCTTTAAAGCTTCACAAAACATTTGTGACCTTTGACATTATGGTGCTATCTGTACTCAGCAAATATTTTTATGAGGGAAACAAATCATTTCTAAAGGCTGTATAATCAGAGTGACTCCGTTTTTCTGCAGCTCCAAGGAAGTGAACTCTTCAGTTTCATCATTTCCACTGCACCAGTAGAAATGTTGTTGATGTTAAATGTTTAAGAAACACATGCACTATTGCTACTGATTGCAGCTGATTTGCAGCTGATTTTTAGGTTCTTCCTGTTTCTCTAAAAATAAATCCTACTCACTGCTAAATTTGAGCAGTGAGTAGGATCCTAAATTATTCAAATTCATTTTTTATTAAGACCGATACAGGTTTGCATACCTGTGCTGTGTAAGTTTATTTCAGGTTTCCACATATCATCACTGAGTTTGAGTTGTTCATCCTCACTTTCGGCCTCCTCCTTCAGTTTAAGCTGCTCTCCCTCTCCCTGATTGGTGGAGATTTCTTCCTGTTCCTCTTTTATCCGTGGGGCCTCTGGGTCCTCCTGGTCCAGACTGGAGTTTTCCTGCTGGATCCAGACCTGCTGGTCATCCAGACCTTCCTCCTCCTTACCCTTCATGCTGCTATTAGAGGTCTGAGGAACAAAAGCACACATGAAGGTTACTAATGTGATGACATGAAAATACACCTCTAAACAAATATAATCCAGTACAGATTGAGTTCTTGAATCACTACCCGATTAGCTATTCTTATTGTTGTTTCCTGTGATGCAGTGATCTTTTGTATGTTATCATACCAAGTGGGTAATTTCCATGGGCAGATGGCTCAAAGAGCTAAGATTAGTTAGATTATTAGTAACTTTGGCTCTATCCTGCAACTCATCACTCAGTCCTCACCCTGCATGTTTAGAGCCAACCCCAAATTTTTCTTGTAATGTCAATCCTGATGTTTTGATTAAACAGTGCTGAACTCTTGTTGTTGTCAACTGCTCGTGTGTGTTCCTAGTTCATTCAGTCATTTATGTTCAGTTCATTCAACCTAATAATAAATCTATGAGTCCAGCATTTTGGTCCTCTGTCTCCATTCTCCACACACCTGACCTAACAGAACGAAACACTGGGTCAATGGCCCAGGTACTCTGACAGTGGGGTCAAGGGCGTAGATTTGGCATGGACGGAAGGGACATGTCCCCACCAATATCCAGCGATTATTGAATTGTCCCCACCAATAATTTGGTCTCTTCTAGTAAAGAAAAATAAACCCGATAGAAAGAAAAAAACGATCTGTCAACCTCTCATTCACTTAGCGGTGCAGAAAGAGTTAAATTACGTTCTCTACTGGAGTCCTACCTCATGTGACAAATATGGCCAATGTGATTGGCTGTGCCTTTCAGGGAGCTCTTTTTAGTTTCACTTAGTCATTTGTTTAATAGTAATTTAACATTATATAATTCACATATAAAACTATGTGAGATCGACAGACGGATTGGGGCTGCAGCTGCAGTAATGCGGACACTGCACCGGTCCGTCGTGGTGAAGAGGGAGCTGAGTGTAAAAGCGAAGCTCTCAATTTACCGGTCGATCTACGTCCCTACCCTCACCTATGGCCACGAGCTGTGGGTAGTGACCGAAAGAACGAGATCGCGGATACAAGCGGCAGAAATGAGCTTCCTCCGAAGGGTGGCTGGCCTCTCCCTTAGAGATAGGGTGAGAAGTTCGGCCATCCGGGAGGGGCTCAGAGTAGAGCCGCTGCTTCTCCACATCGAAAGGAGCCAGCTGAGGTGGTTCGGGCATCTGACAAGGATGCCTCCTGGGCGCCTCCTGGGTGAGGTGTTCCAGGCATGTCCCACCGGGAGGAGGCCCCGGGGCAGACCCAGGACATGCTGGAGTGATTATATCTCTCGGCTGGCCTGGGAACGCCTTGGTGCTCCCCCGGATAAGCTGGAGGAGGTGGCTGGGGAGAGGGAGGTCTGGGCCTCTTTGCTTAGGGTGCTGCCCCCGCGACCCAGCCTCGGATAAAGATGGATGGATGGATGGACATATAAAACTATGAATTGTAATTTTAAATGGTTTAAAAGTATGTAGAATAGCATATGTAGGAAAGTATATTTCTCCTTTTTTTTTTTATTTATCAAGAAGCAAAGACAAAAAGGGAAAAAAAAGAAACAGGGCAGGGCTCGGTGGTTGAATCATCCCCACCAATGCCAAAACCAAATTTACACCCTTGCAATGGGTTTGCAGTGTTTCGGGGGTTTTGTCAGATTTGGGACTGTATTAGTGCGTTAATACAGATATAAAAATATATAATACTGACTTAAATACCTACAGCTTACAAAAAAAGAGTAATGCATGCATTTATGAAGGTGGCAAAGCAACTTCATTAACATACAAATACATGGGGATCTGCTTCACTAACATGTCAGGTTCATACAGTGGCACATTAGTAATAATGCAGCTCTCCTCTGGATAAATCCTAGTATCCACTTGAGTCTCAGTCCACACACAATCCCTACAGCATCCACAATGTGGCAAAAAAGGGTAACCTCATTTATTCTTGATGTGAGATTCAGTGCTATGATAATAAAGTGAAGAAACAAAATATGGTAAATGCATGCATGCAACAAAGACAGAAACCAAATCCTCTGTTCATCAATCCAACGGCATGTAGTACAAGGCAGGAGTAAGTACACAGAAGGTTTGGCAGGGCTGTTTCATATGCCCTAAGCCTAACCTGTTCAGGTGTGCTGCCTCCTAATGTAGCTCAGTTTCAACCACCAATGAACTGTCAACAAGGAATGTAAGGCCAGCCCTGTAGCCACCGCATTAGCATTTTCCAAAAAGAGAGTTTGTTTCTTTCTCTGTGTACCACTGCAACAAATTGTCAATTCGTGAAGGCTGCACCCTGCCTCTCTCCCTATGACACCTAAGATGAGCTCCTGTTTTGTGAATATTTTTATTCACATACAAATGGTGCCACATCACTCCAGTGCGTTCTGGAAGCACTACGCAAATGCCAAAGAAGAAATGCCTTTTCTTAAATCCAAAAGAAATTATTTTCTAAAAACTGGCTGTAGTATAAGTGTATAAGTATAAGTAAGTATTTTATTTTTGCCAAGTGGGATTTCTGACCGTTTTTCTATTATCTGAGTTTTCCACATTAAAAGCTTGGAGCAGTGGACTCTCATTTAGCTAAGGGTTGGCAAAAAGAGCAAATAAAAAGAAGGGGACTCGGGTGCTGCCATCTAATAGACTGAGATTTCGTTTGGATCTTTTTAGTCTAAGTTAATGCTGAAGTCACAGTTACCATAATTTTGGCCAGTATGACCATTTTAATTATTTAACATTTTATATTTAAAACAAAAATAAGCGAGGGTGGTGGGATCATCATCTGGTCATCTGGTTCAGACTTGAAGCCCCTCTCTGAAAGCAAAATTCCTGCCGGCCTGCTGGGCGAAGAGAGCCACAGGCGGCAGCGGGCTCTTGTGTAGCCACCGACCGGCAGACAGAGAGCCGAAGCGGACATCCAACTGGGGGCACCCTGCAAACTGCTTTCCCTTACTGCCTCCTCTATCGTAATCTCTAACGCCATCCTCTGCTAACGTAAATTTCCCCTGTGTCTCCTTGGATGCTTAATGCCAAAAGTTTACTGTTAAAGAGAGAGAGGGTGGTGGCGACTTTATTTAGTATATCTATTAAAAAAAAATAGCTCATAGCTGCTGCTTCATTATTGTCTGTTAGCCTGCAGACTGAGCTCCGATCAGGGTCCTTACACGTCTTACTCCTGTGTAAGCGTCACATACCTGTTATCTGTGACTTTATCCCGAGTCTTCGGCTGATAGCTGGCAGTCCGCGTATGAGGCTGATCTCCTCTTCATACTGTACGATCGTGTTTTTAGCCTCTGAGCAGATTTTTTCAGCAGTTAATCGCTCGGACACTGAATTAAAGGCAGTGCTGCTCGGACAACTGAAATATTTCTCTCATACCACCAAAACAGGCTCTTCAAGCTAACCGTCTACCGCGCATAAAACACCATCCATCAGAGTCCTTGAACTGCACAAAGCTTTTGTCCCACCTCAGCAGCTGCATCCTTTCAGGCCGTGAAGGCCGCACTCAGCGTTTTTATATCTCTTACGTCGCGCTGGTCCTGTTGCCTAGCAGCGATGGCAGAAAATTGACACACATTACTGAAAAAAACAAAGACCGTGCTGGTGCTTTGAACCTGCTGTTTGTTCTGTTTTTAACACTCTGTGCTGAAGCTGAAGGAATGTGATGCAGCTTCAAACTAAATTACTTTGATGGGACACAGTGTGCTGTGACAAAGAGTTGTATCATCCTAAAAATATGTGGACAAGCTCAGCTGAGGTGCTTTAACCTCCTCTACATCCTTGTTAGCATGATGACGGCGCCCTCGTGTGCTGTGCATCATCAGACTTCAGTTAACTTAGCAGAAAAAGATGTAAAAAAAACTTCACTGAGCCTTCAGCAGCTTATACATCATCAATAAAGAGAGGTTTAAATATCTGTGTGTGACACAGTGAGTCAGTTTGCTCACAGGAGCCACAACATGTAACACTGCTTTTTCTCTCTTTGCCTGAAGCTCTTATGTTATTTAGCGCTGGAGTTACATTTCTCATGTGCATGGTGTAAGTGCTTAATCGACAACAGTCCCTGCAGAGGATGTGGGTGTGATCCACAGTTGCTCTCCAGGATGAAGGAAAGGTTGGACATCTTTGATTGAAGGTGTGTGTTCTTAGCATAGTTTCACAAACTAGTTTCTTTTTTCCCCCCTCTAGCTTTAAATACTAAAAACTCACAATAAAAAATATTAGGTGACTTATTTGTAAGTAATTTCCCCATGCACCTTTGCACTAGAACTATAATTTCCCCTACCTGCCAAATCCTCATGGTGGCTACATCCATCTTTTATATTGTTATGTCGCTAAAACTGACCGCATAAATATATAATTAAGTCTGTGATCATTTGCTCACTGACATTCACACCAGTGGCCTGATTTAGGTTATTTTGTATCATCCTGTTCCTCCTTGCACAAAGGAGCAGATATCAGTACTGCTGATGGAATAAGGACCTTCTATGCCATACTCAGCTCTCCTACAGTGCCTGTCTCCCAGAACCTCCTCCATGCTCTTGAGAATGCGTTTGGCAAACACAGCAAAGCTTCTGGTAATTGCACATATTGATGTGCCATCCAGGAGGACTCAGGCTACCTGTGGAAACTCTGTATGGTCCAAGTATCCGCTCGTGCTACCAGTAGTGACACTGGCAAATGCAAAACTCTAGAAAAGATGAGGAGGGGAAAAATGTCAGTGGCTCCTTTTGTAAAACTATTCCTGTTTCAGGGGTTGTGTCATTGTTGCCCTTCTAGATGTTGTTAATTTCATTAACACCAAAGCAGCTGAAACTAATTAGCAACCCCTTCTACTACTTAACTAACCAGATAAATACCCCAGAGGTTTAACTGATTTGATGCTATACTCTGATTAAAAAGTGTTCCTTTAATATCTGAGCAGTGTATTTTTATGCTGTATGAACTGTCAATCTGCAGCTACTCTACACAAATATCTTCAATGAAGCAGCAACGCTCTGCAGCCAGAGCAGCTCAGGAACAGTAATACACACAGAAGCATGTTTCCTCAAATAATCAAAACCTCAGTTTCAAAATACATATAAAATAATGACAGGCGCAACCAAAGCTTCATATTTTAGAAATGACACTTCAGAAAAAAATTGTCACGTTTTACAGAAATTTTTATTTAAATTTTAAGAATAAAGAACCCACAACAATAAGGAACAGAACTAAATAAATCAGGATAAATAAATCAACAGAAGAGGTCCATATGGAAGCTTATTTTTTATGAAAAGTATTACAACATAAGGTGACCTCAAATCCATAAAGGCACATTGTTTTTGGTCTTGTAACTGTCAAGCTTTTAATTTTCTTTAAAGAGATTAAAGACTCTTTATTAGACAATAAAATAATAAAATCTTGGCTATAAAAAAAGCCAAGTACCCACAGAAAAATATTTTTTCTGTAACAACACTGTCAAGTGAAAAAACTGAAGAATCTGGATCTACAATTAATATTTATCACCTCACCAGCACTAACACAATATATAAATTTATAATATACATATGTACACAAACTGACCAAGCATAAAACTATGACCATCTGCCTAATATTGTGTTGGCTACCCTTTTGCTGCAAAAACAGCCCTGACTGTTCAAGGGATGGACTCCAGACCCCTGAAGGTGTACTGTGGTATGGACTTGTTTGTCCGACACATCCCACAGATGCTCGACTGGACTTATATCTGGGGGATTCGGAGTGCAAGTCAACACCTCAAAATTCTTGCTGTGCTCCCTGCAAGCATTTTTGCTTTTGGTGGGGCACATTACCCCACACAGAGAGGCCACAGGCTTCTTAAGGTTTCTTCACAAAAGGTAAAGAGGTCCAGTTACTTTCTTTCCAAACTCCTTAAACTAACATGCCTGGATGATTGAGAAACTACACACATCAGAGAATACCATTTCCATGAATGGGTGTTCATGGTCTACAACAATACTAGGTAGTTGATACGATCTTCACATACCCATTGTCCACATGGCCAGGGATAAGCATGGACACCCCGACTGGTATGCAGTAATTCAATGTTATTTGTATAACACAAAAACCCCAACAATCAGTCAACTCCCTATAAGTAAGCACTCTGTGACAGTGGGAAGAAAAAAAAACTCCCTTTTAACAGGAAGACATCTGCTGCAGAACCAGGTTCAGGGAGGAGGAACAATTGACTACGACCAGTTGGGGTGAGGGTAAGACAACTATGCAGCGCCCAAACTGCAATGCACTGTACAGGGAGTGCAGAATTATTAGGCAAATAGCTGTATAGGCTCGAAAGCCTACTATCAATTAAGCATATTAGGTGATGTGCATCTCTGTAATGAGAAGGGGTGTGGTCTAATGACATCAACACCCTATATCAGGTGTGCATAATTATTAGGCAACTTCCTTTCCTTTGGCAAAATGGGTCAAGAGAAGGACTTGACAGGCTCAGAAAAGTCAAAAATAGTGAGATATCTTGCAGAAGGATGCAGCAGTCTCAAAATTGCAAAGCTTCTGAAGCCCATTGAGAACCTGTGGTCCATCATCAAATGTGAGATTTACAAGGAGGGGAAAACAGTACACCTCTCTGAACAGTGTCTGGGAGGCTGTGGTTGCTGCTGCACGCAATGTTGATGGTGAACAGATCAAAACACTGACAGAATCCATGGATGGCAGGCTTTTGAGTGTCCTTGCAAAGAAAGGTGGCTATATTGGTCGCTGGTTTGTTTTTGTTTTGTTTTTGAATGTCAGAAATGTATATTTGTGAATGTGGAGATGTTATATTGGTTTCACTGGTAAAAATAAATAATTGAAATGGGTATATATTTGTTTTTTGTTAAGTTGCCTAATAATTATGCACAGTAATAGTCACCTGCACACACAGATATCCCCCTAAAATAGCTCAAACTAAAAACAAACTAAAAACTACTTCCAAAAACATTCAGCTTTGATATTAATGAGTTTTTTGGGTTCATTGAGAACATGGTTGTTGTTCAATAATAAAATTATTCCTCAAAAATACAACTTGCCTAATAATTCTGCACTCCCTGTATATTCTAACACCTTTCTATTAGAACCAGCATTAACTCTGTTTTGGGAGTTGTTTGTTGGACCGGACCACATGGGCCAGCCTTTGATCCCACTTGGATCAGTGAGCCGTGGCTGTCTATGAGACCATCACTGGTTCACCACTTTTCATTCTTTGGCCCACGTTGGATACATGCTGACCACTGCAGACCGGGAACATCCCATAAGAGCTGCATTTTTGAAGATACTCTGACCCAGTTGTCTGACCCAAAGTCAACCTCACTCACTCAACCATTTTTCCTGTTTAGCTCATCAACTCTGAGGGAAGAATGTTTACTTGCTTCCTAATATATCCTACCCCCCAACAAGAGCCAAGATGTAGAGATAATGTTGTTCACTGGTCATAATACTATGCCTGATAGGTGTACATATATATCTGCTCAGACAAATGTAAAAATCTGGGTTTCCCCTACATCATAAGTATAAGGCAAACAAACAATACAAAAAGTGTTTTTACTGTCCAGGAGATAAAATGTAGCTCATTGACCTGAATGTAAGTTCATCTCTTCCTTCTGGTTTTGGAGTTATTTGGTTTCTCACTAGTGTGAGTTTTACCATTAACACACTGCTATGTCTGACGGCTCTGATAGACTCTAAGGATGAAACTTTTAAGCTGTGTGAGTTTCTATGTTTGTCTGACTGCATCTTTTCTCACAGGTGTCAAAAGAACGTGGCTTGTCCCCTGTGTGGGTTTTGATATGTTTTCTTAATGTTGACTGATCTCTAAATTCTTTTCCACAGGTGCTACATGAATATGGCTTTTCACCTGTGTGGATTCTGATGTGAGTTTTCAAGTGTTTTCTCTGAGTAAATCCTTTCCCACAGGTCCCACAAAAATAGGGCTTCTCACCTGTGTGAATTCTCATGTGAGTTTTCAAGTTTATCATGTGACGGAAACTTTTCCCACAAGCAATGCAAGAATAAGGTTTCTCACCAGTGTGAATTCTAACATGAACTCTGAATGCTGATGAGTCACTGAAACATTTCCCACAGGTTTCACAAGAATAGGGCTTCTCACCTGTGTGGATTCTCATGTGAGTTTTCAAGTGTATCGTCTGACTGAAACCTTTGCCACAGGTGCTACAAGAATAGGGTTTCTCGCCTGTGTGAATCCTTTCATGATGATCTAAAGTTGATTTCTTTGTGAATCTTCTCCCACAAGAGCTGCAAGAATATGGCTTTTCACCTGTGTGAATTGCCATATGGCTTTTCACATGTATGAGCTGACTGAATCTTTTCCCACAAGTGCTGCAAGAGTAAGGTTTCTCACCTGTGTGAACTCTTAAATGCTTAGTCAGCCTGTATTTATACTGAAAAGTTTTTCCACAGGTGTCACATTTTAATGACTTTTCACTGGTGTCAGTTTTGCACTGACTCTCCGTCACTGGACAGTTATCTGTTTTGTTACTGTGATGTCTTCTCTTCTTCGGCTCTGCATATCTAGTTGATCCTGTCTGCACATGCTCACTTTCTTTCTGATCTTGGCTCTCTGGTTCAGGAGAGTTGTAAGAAAGGAGATGGTCACAGTTTGGTTCTGATTCACTGTGGTCACTTTCCTTATAAATAGGAGTCACTATAAAGATATCAGCCTCCTGCTTCAGAACAAGCTGCTCTCCCTCCTGACTGGTGCAGAGTTCCTCCGGTTCCTCTTTAATTTGTGGAGGATCTGGGTCGACCTGGTTCAGACTGGAGTTTCTATCTTGGTTATCAACCTGCTGGTTATTCATAGCCTCCTCCTCCATACACATATATTGTTGCGGGAGATCTGATGTGACACATGGACAAAAATGATATGAAAAAAAAAAAAACACAACTGGGTATTTCAGGTTGTAAATCTAGTATTCAAAATTATCACACGTTCATACTAGAATATTATAGAACAGCACTGAAGGACACTTTATTTTAATTCTCATATAATGTCTCACCTATTTAGAAGTAATGTATTCATCTCACATATGGGCTGTTTCAAGCACTTCTATATGTTGTATTTAGGTATCTGCACTAGTAGACTGTTTTCTGTCCAGGCAGTCTTCTTTCATGTAGTAGAAGAAAGATAGCACTTAGGTTCCTCAGATGGGACACAGGGCACTTCAAAGGGGGAATGCTTTGACAAGGGGGGATATTTAATAGATTTTCAGGTCAGAGTGACCACGCTAAAAATAATAAACAGAAAACTGGACAGTTTTCAATGTTTTTAAGCTTAATGTCTGCCATGGGTGAAGTCATGAGTTGAAATTAATAAGTGGGTGAATAAAAGACCACCCTCTACAAATTGAGAGCCCAAAAGCTTGGGGCAGCTTGTCCATCTTTGATTATGCTTGAATCTGAGTACTTCCTGCAGAATGTCATGGGAGAGAGTTTTACTTTTTGCCTTTGGTTTTTGAGTTTGTTTTTTTTCACCAAACCGTCCTGCATTTGAAGTTGCATTAAAAATTGCCAAGTATGGTTCAGAGGCCAAGGACCTGGGAAGTGAAATCCTCACCAGAACGAAAGAAGTCAGTTTCCACTTTGGCTTATGAGAATGTAGGTTTAATGTTCAATGTTAAAGGTTTAGGGGAAAAAATACATAAATGGTATTTTGAAGTTTTACATACCTATTCTGTGTAATTTTATTTCAGGCTTCCACATAATATCTAGCTCTTCCCCAGTCCAGATGATGATGCCTTCAGTCTCCTGCTTCACTACAAGCTGCTCTTCCTCCTGACTGATCCAGAGTTCATCCTGTTCCTCTTTAATCTGTGGAGGCTCCGAGTCCTCCTGGTCCATACTGGAGGTACTCTCCTGGTTACACATCTGCTGGTCATCCAGACCCTCCTCTTCCTCACACTTCATGTTGCTGTGGGAGGTCTTAATAAAAGGGACACTAGAAAGAGGTTATTGATGTGATGACAAGAAAACAAACATTTTAAAAAATATCTTCCAGTATGCCTCTACACAATGAGCATGTTTCTCATACATGTGAATAAGTGCACAAATGTTTCAAGAGCACCTGTGCGAGTCACTCTTGAGTTCTAGCACCCTTAATAGCAGAGTACAAAACATTAGGGGAGGTTCTAAGAAACTTATGTTTTAAAACACTTTTTGGTTGTCACTTTTGTGAGATAACAAACATCAGTAACTACATGACAGAAAATCCTTTCCATGAGAAAAGAAATCTATATTTAATGATTACTAGCTGCAGATTTTAATGTAGGTGAAGCGAAAAGAGGAGACAAGGAGGTCTTGGGTTGGTATGGTGTTCCTGTTAAGTAGTGCAGGAAAGATGATGGTGGGTTTCATGAAAAGGATGGAAACAACTGTAGTGAACACATGGATCAACAAGGAGGAGGAATTTAGGGTAACAGATAAGAGTGGAGAAGGGAGCACACAGGTGGATTACAGCTTATGCAGAATGTGCGGTCTGAAAGCAAAGACACCCGAAGGTGGTGTTATTCGAGAATGCAGCTAGGCAGCATCGGATGGCAGTCTACAGTATGGCTTCAAATATCAAGAAGAGGAAACAAGTGAAGGAAGAAGCAAGGATTAAATGGTAGAAGCTGAAGAAGGAAAAATGTTCCACAGAGTTCTGGAAGGAGTTGAGACAGGCTCTGGGTGGTAGGGACTAGAGGTGGGTTTTGATTATTGATTTTCCGATTAAAATCGATTCTAGCTTGAATAATGTGATATCGATTCATTAAAATCCTGAATCGATTTTTAAATATAAATTTACAGTTTCTCACCCGACGGCATGGACACGCCGTCGGGGCTGAAAGCCGAGAGCTCACAGATTCTGATGTGTCAGCGGGGCTGCACTTTGTGCCTAAATCTTGTTTTGTGCTAGATTCTGAAGCTTCAGGTTTTGTCTCTCTCCAAACAAATTTGATTGAACCAGCCACAAAAGAAGATCCAAACTACGCTTTACATGTCGCTTCACATAAGCATCATCGTTAATTCCCTCTTCTTGTTTTGCTTCCACCACGATAAAAATCACACTTCCTGCAGCGCTCTCTCGCTCACTCTCTCAGTGTACTTCAACAACAGTTTCCCATCTAAACAGCTCTGTTTTCTGCATTATTTGCTTGCTTATTACCCACCAGTCTACCGTTATGTACAGCGCTGTCGGGCACTGTTTTTTTGTTGTTGTTTTTGTTAATCTAACTGACTTCCAACAAGAAAGCCTCATTTCTGCTGTTCAATACTGAAGAAATTTAAACTTTTTAGAATTATGCAAAATTGCAAAACGCTTAGCTGTGTCTCTAATAAAACCTCTGTAACTTTACTCTGCTTCACTTCATCAGCATCAGGTAATGTTTATATGTTGATTCATGGGTTTCTTCAGTTTTTGTTCTACTACATTTTTAAGGTTATCTGCTATAAAAAGCCAGGCCAGGAAAATCGCCTTCATGTTTTTCCGTGTTTAATGCTCAGTTACTTTGACACAAAGGCATCTGCTGTGATGCTTACACCTCTGATAAAGTCTCACAAATGTCAGCTTTCTTTTTATAGATATAAAAATATGGATATGTACTGATAAATGATCAGAATTATAATATTTCTGACTGTCTGAGGCAAAATTTCCCCAATTCAAATCGAATTGAATCGATTCAGGACCTTGTGAATCGGAATAGAATCAATTCTAGAAATCAGTGACGATACCCAGCCCTAGTAGGAACGTGTTGCCAGATGAATGGGAAGGTACAGTTGTAGTTGTGAGGGAAACTCACAACCAGGTGATTGATGTATCCTTTGGAGAGAGGAAAGAGAACAAAGAGACTTGTTGATGGACAGAGGAACTACAGGAAAGTATTCAAAGGAAGAGGTTAGCAAAGAAAAAGGAGGATAGTCAGTCAACAGGAACACTGGGTGGCTAGGCAGAGATCAAGCTGGAAAAGATGTGCAGCAGGTTAGCATGTTTAAGGATAAATATGGATATGTACTAATGAGTGAAGGGAGTGTATGGAGAAAATGGAAGCAGTACTTCGAATGAAGCTGCAAAGCAGTAAGAAAAAGGTAGACCACAGAGAAGATTCATGCATGTAGAGAAAGAGGATATGCAGAAGGCTGGCAAAATTATAGACATTCTCTACTTAAGTCCAATTTCACCTGAATTCGACCAGATGTTTCATGGTGTCAAACTCCAGTCCTCAAGGGCCGGTGTCCTGAAACTTTTCCATGTGTCCCTGCTGCAACACACCTGAATAACATAAGTAGGTCATTAGCAACACTCTATAGAAATTGACTGCATGCTGAGGTGGCAGTTCAGCAATTTGATTCATGTAACAGCAGCTCATGACTGAATGAACACGGTGCACGTAGTTTTAGAAGTAGATCTTTCCAAACACTTTACGTCACTTCAGTTTACTTGAGTAGGTTTAGGGGCTGCTACCGCAGCATGCAGTCAAGTGTTTTGCTAATGACCTACTAAGTTTATTCAGGTGTGTTGCAGGAGGGACACATGGAAAAGTTTCAGGACACAGGCCCACAAGGACTGGAGTATGACACAACTGCTCTACACTGACAGTATACAGTTTATGCTGTCTTTATACTGGACGGCCACTGTACACCAGTCAAACACACTGATCTTTACTTTAAATCCATCACAGTACAGCAAACTAACCTGTTTATCTATTTTAATGCAGCCTTTAAATAACAGTCTACCTCATGTTTGTTTTGCAGCATGTTTTACAATATATTTTTTTTAAAAACAGTGTCACATGTACAAACCTAATATCTGATTTAAAAGCACAAGGACTTAAATGTAAGCTTTAAATGAGCAGTCCTCCCCTTTAAATCTAAGCTCTCTTTATCCTCTCCTGTCCCATCTCTCTTATCTTTCTCCATCTCTGAGTGAAGTTAGCTCTTTCTTTTCACTCCCAGTGCAATACAGCAGCTGGACCTTTAGCTTGCAACACACTGTGAGACAAACTCCACACAAACAGTTTGTGTGTTAGCTGATGTTTGTTGAGCTAATAGAAATGCTGCATTTGAAATCACCTGCCACTAAAAAACATTGCTCCCTTTATGCTCACTACTCTTCTGCAGGGCTAGTTAGAGGCTGAAGTATCACACTTGCAACTTATGGACACCTGCAGTTGTTCTGGTGTTGTGCCAAAAATAAGAAAAGAAGAAGAAAACGCAACCCACTTTAAACCCTGACTATCGGACACCATTGTGCCTCTTTAATGCCTTTTTATCAACATACCCTGGTGATTAATACACGAACAGGATTGCCCCTCATGTGTTACTGTTCACGCTTAAATCAGTTTGATGTTTGAAGGAGTGCAGTGACATGAAATAATAGCTTCCCTCATATCCGTTAAACCAAAAGTAACAAGCCTGTTTTGAAAATGTAAGAAGTAAAAGTAAAAAGTACTCAAGTAAGGCACAGAAGGCCAAAAATTCTATTTAAGTACAGTAACAAAGTATTTGTACTTTGTTACTTCCTATATAAACATATTACCAACAAAGTGTTCTTATATTCTTAGACTGAGATTTTATCATTTTAGCTGGCTTTGGGACAATCTGCTTTTTTCTGGACTTTTTATTGCATTTTAGTGTTTGGCTTTTGAGCGACTTCTTCAGCTCTGTTTCTATACTACCGTAATAATTAAGAGACCTCACAAGGGTACCACATAATGATGTGAAGCCAAAGAGCTTCAGCACCATGGAGCAGCAGCACATCCAAAGCTCAGTGCAGTGCAGTCACTACTGTAATCCTTCATACTGTCCATATTTAATGTATGGTTTGAATCAGGCCATGAATTTCCTCATAATAAGTATTTTTACCAAATTGTGAACTACAGATCTAATTAGAATGTATAAATAGCCTGTCTCACATAACTCACCGAATTTCCCAACATATAATGATGGCAAACTTAAAACAGATACCAGTGATGTGCAAAAGTCTTCAGCCAATCTTTATATTTTGCATCCAAGGAGCCAGTTTCTGGTAATGTTTTACAGAGGTCTTGAGTAATAGTTCTCCAGCCTTTCAGAAGGTCTTTCAAAGCTGCTCTTTCACTTTTTTCAGTCCAGCCCTTGTACCTAACAATTATCAGAGGATTTTTTTTTTCCAATCAAGCATAAAACAGGCATCTAACTCAAACTCAGTCGAGAGCTTTGGACTGTCATTCAAGAAGAAAGCTAATTTTAACAGATTTCAGGCTGTGTTGAGGAACACAGGAGGTCATACCAAGTGTTGCCTTTCAAGCTCATAGAATTGTACAAACTCTGTTTTAGCCTTACATACTGGATTTCCATGCATGTTTGCATGTGTTTCAATAACCGTTTTCCAATTTTCTTCTCATAATATGAAGAGATGAGGGTGGCTCAAGACTTTTGCATGGTACCTTAACAAGTCACAAACACTCTCACTTCAGTGTGTCTGACATTAAATAGATATATTTAGTCTGCCATTTACCTTCACTCTTAAGTGCAAAGCGTCACTAGTCAAGTTTACACTTATCAATGCTCTTCATAATCTTCAGGTCTACTGTTGGTCGGGGGTTTGAAATAATATGACATAGAAACAGAATTTTATATTTAATTGTTGTCTCTAAAGGGAATAGGTCTGTTCATATTACAGTTTGAAAGACAGGCTACATCTATCTATGCAAAAGTGAGGACAAAAAGCAAGAGAGAGCTGGGGGCTTTATTTCTTCAGCGCGGCAGTAAAACAAGATGTAAAATAATCGCAGCGTTGAACAAGATTTTTTGTTTGTTTGTTTGTTGAAAACTTTAATAGTTTATATATTTAAAGATTTAAAGAGATGGAAAAGTAATGTAAATAACTCTTGGCTGAAGTATTAAAATCACAACAGTAAACTGAAAAAAGGGGAATAACATGCGCATATCACAAACAAGTATACTTAAGAATAAGAAATTTGTATGGTCCGAATTTCTGACTTTACGGTGTATACGTAAAGGCACCACACAAACGTTTTGTGAAGGTGCGTTTAGCCGTAAACAGCAATGTAGACGCGCACTAGGTTTTATTTTTATGTTATTTTTTTTGTGCTTCTCCAAAGTGTATATGGTAGCTGGGAATACCTGCACAACAGCCACATGGCGATGTTGAGAGACCTACGGCACTGTGCAGAAAGCAGAAGCTTTCTTTGTCTCTGTTTGACTTTAATACACGAAGCCTTCCAGTAAAATCACTTCCTCGTGTGTAACGCTAAAAGAAGTTTACCGTTTAAAAGGGAACTTGTGTTATTTCTATACAAACAGGTCATAGTTGCTCATTGATTTACTCTTTCTGTCTACAATCTGGGCTCCGATCAGTGTCCTACATGAGTCGTATTCCTGCGTTAGTTCATTGTGATCGTCACAGTTTTACATACCAATTTATGTGTAACTTTATCTCGAGTTTCCGGCTGATATCCAGCAGTCTGCGGTGATGATTGATCTCCTCCTCATACCGGACGATTGTTTTGCAACCTGAGAGAACGTCTTCGATAACAGCAGTTAATCTCGCCTCGATAAACTCTCACTTGAACACAGAGGTAAGTAGTAAGCGTGCGTCATTTCCGTTCTTATTGTTTTCTTGTTAATTTCCGGCAGATTAAACGCATCAAAATGTTATTGCTGCCCCCTTCAGGCCATTCGTACAATTTCATCGAGTTACTTACGAGCCCCTCACTGGTACTTTGAAGAAACCTGAATGTATGACTCTAAAATAATCCAAGTTAAATATTGATCCAAGGAATAGTCTATACATAAAGTTTCTTTCTCAGCATATGTGGAACCGATCATAAAAGCATGCCTAGCACATTCTGCCTTTCCACATGTGCATTTTTTCAATATGATGACCAATAATAAGTGTCAACCCATAACTGAAATCACAGTGCACCAGCCTAAGTCTGGTGAATAGCCTGTTTATGGCTTATGTTTATCATGCCAAAGCAACTCAGTGTAATTTAAATTCAGACTTTGGTTTAGGTTTGGATAGCTTTATTCCTTTAATACATGAAATCATTGTTATAAAAATTCCTTTGTGGATTTACTTGAGTTATCTTTGCATATTAATACAATTTGTTTAATGATCTGAAACATGTAAATTTGAACAACAAATATGCAAACAAATATGCAAAAACAAATAGATATATAAATAAGAGAGAAACCAGGAAGGGGCCAAATACCAGCTCTGTACACCATAAGTTATATTAAAAAGATCTTATTGCATGTTTCAGAAAATCTGTGCATTTTCTGAAACATATTTTCAACCATTGTCACGTCTGTGCAGTTTACTTTTTTTTGTTGTCATGTCTGTGTTTACCCACCAGGTGACGCCTTTTCTGCACTTCCTAAAGCCTCCCTGGTCAGTTTAATGCTTAGTCCAAGTTTAAAGCAAGAGAAGCAGTGATAGGCTCCATGGCAAAAAAAAAAGGCACAGAAAAGAGCTCCATCTAAAAAATCAAACAAAAACAAAAAACAAAACAAAAAACAGATGTCACAGTACTTCTCTCTGTCCTGGATTCTCTGCTGGATATTTTGTCGACTCACCTCCAGCTCTCTCTGCCTCTCAGTCCTTTCTGCTGCAGCTGAGACTGTGTCGTGGCCTTTATGTTCATCCACAGAGCAGAGATAACAGATACTCTGCTGATCAGTACGGCAGAACATCTTCATCACCTCATCATGACGAGAGCAGATGTTCTCCTGGAGCTTCTTGGAGGGCTCCACCAGCTTGTGTTTCTTTTCTTTTTGTTTTTAATGGAACAACATTACACTGTGGCTGAAGGTGATTCTAACAGTAAGAAGCCAGACAAACTAAACAGAACTTGAATCCTTTTTTGAAGTTTTTTTTTATCTGTGTAGAAATCAAAGGCAACATCTTCAGGTCCAGCAGTGATCAGCAGGAGCATCTTGGAGTCCAGCATTCCTTAGCTGTTCCACAAACATGGAGTTTTTCAACAGAACAGGAGTAATGTCAGTGACTCTAAGGCTACGTTCACACTGCAGGCGAAAGCGGATCAAATCCGACTTTTTTGACCCTATGCGACCCATATCCGATCATGGTATGACAGTGTCAACAGCACAAATCCAATATTTTCAAATCCGATCTGGGTCACTTTCCTATGTGGTACTGAATCCGATACATATCTGATGTTTCAGAAAACGACTGCTGTTTGATGGTCATGTCGCATTAAATCCATCTTTTACGTCACTGACACAAGACAGACCAGCTCCGAAGAAGCACCCGATAAGACACGAACGCTTCCTGGCCATCCAGTGAAGCTGTTGGGAAGACAACGTTGGAGAAACATGAACATTTTATTTGTACTGTATAATCTGCAGATTCTGACAGAAATTTCCAACTATCCTTTGAAGCTCCTCTCTAAAACAACAATAAGGATCATTTTTAAATAACAAAATAACAAAATAACTTAAAGCAAAATTGGGAAACGTAAAGTCCGAAACAAGTCTTTATATTAAGGCCATCAGTCAAACAATACTGTTTGGTCTGGGTCTAAACAGAGCGCGTTGTGTGTAACGTCTGCTTTTGCGCATGCGGGCCGCTTTAAGGGTTCACACTAGAGCGCGTTTGCTGTGTAGACCTGCAATGACCTGCAATGTGAATGTAGCCTTAGTTTCACTTCCTGAAACTAAAACTAGACTGAGCTCTGATCAAAAGAACATGGGTTTCTGCTGTGAATGGGGTCTGTCAGCTCTTATATGTCACAACGTGTTGGTTCCACCATCTACAACCTCCAGATCTGACGAGCAGGAAACGAGAAAGCATGTTGACAGTAGTGTGAATTTTGTTCACTGGTAATTTTCATCATTTTTGTCAACAACCTTTTTTTCTGGCAAAAACAAGACGATAACCAAATAAAAACTAATGCACACACTTCTTGTATTCACACTTTTGTAAACAAATACAAACGAAATCCAATCAGAATTCAGTTGTGTAGAAAGGTGTGAGTTTCACATTCGATATCAATGAAAATAAGATGCTTTGTAAGCTGTGCTGAGCAACTCCTATCAGTAAAAATATGACATCATCTGTTGCAACATAAAAAAAACCCTCTTTAAAAAATCATTCTTCTCAGTTTCTTGTGCAAATCTGCTGAATGCAGTATTTCTCTTCCTTAAAATAATTCAAATATTCCAAATGAACAGAGAAAAGTTAGCTGATAAACAGGGAGACTGTTTAAAAAAAATACATTAGTGTCATAAGTTAGTTTGTTTGTTTTGTCTTTTTTGTCTACTTCTCAGTACAAACCAGTAGTACAGTGTAACTACACTGCCAGAAAAAACAGGTGTATAGGTGACAACACATGAAAAAGATTTGCACCACTGCAGAGCACAACACTTCAGGACTCCAAACTGAAGAACTCTACACAATTAAAGTGCAGTCAGGTCTCCTAGATGCAGTCACCTGAGGGCATGAAGCTTCCCCTGCTCTACACCCAAACACATTATTAAGACTGCAGCTGTTCTTTTTTTAAAATAGGTAATATTTACATAAAACACACTATTGATTTTACATTCCTTTAAAAGGTCCAGTGGAAGTGGGGGGAAGAAACAAACGGTGTTTGGTTTGAAAAAAGGAGACAGGGGTGCAAAATTGTTAAAGAGTTTTATTAATTTTCCTATTCATACTATAACTAAAAGAGATGAATAAGCCACTAAACCTTTTAAAGAAGGAAAACAAAGAAACCCAGGAGTTGGTCACTAAACTGAAAAGTAAGTCACCGAAACACACTCCTCACCACAGAGCAGGACAAAACACCATAAAATTGACTGACAGCCCAGATATTCTGTGTTAAAGTCATGCAGACTATCCGGGCTGTCAGTTCATTTTAGAGAAAGACATTGCCCTTCAATGAAACTGCAGGTGCATTTCCACTTGGCACAACAGTAATGGGAAACAGTGACAGCAAGAGAGAGAGAAAGAAAAATGGAGCAGAGAAAGTAACGTAGATAGACCTATCCATCTATCTCCCCCGTCTATCTGAGTTCACAGAGCTCTGCAGCTGTTACAGTTCTGTATAATCGGTCCATAGAGTGGCTGAGTGAATGTGGTCTGGAATCTGAAGGAGAGCCATGGTTTCAGGGAGGCTGTAGAAGGATAGAATATTGGCTTGTAAATAAAAAATCATCATGGGTAGTGATAGCCTCCAGGAAACAGGAAAGAGCTCGACCTAAAAAAAATGGCCCTGAAAAACATCAAGAGAATAACAAGAAGACGTCAAGGTACCACCTATAATGTTTGACTGACAGCTGAGCTCTGTGTAGTGCAGAGATGTCACAACAATGATGGAGAAAAAAGAAATACACACCAAAATGAAATACTTTAGTCTATTTAAGGTTAATGAACTCAGCTTTGTTTCCGTAATCAGAGTGAAGCCAAAGTCCAGCATAGAGCGGCTGAGTGAATGTGGTCTGGACTCTGTGGAGGAGAGTCATGGTTTCAGAGACGCTGTAGAAGGACAAAATACCTGCTCTGTGATCCAGGTACACTCCTACTCTGGAGGATGGAAGACCTGGGACAGGAGTTTTATAATTGTTGTACCAAAATTATAACTCTTTGTATCACAGTCTAATGCCCAAGATTTGTCATTATGTCCAAATGCACATTCATTTCCTGATCTTTTGATATTTTTGTACACAACTGCTAAATAAACTCCTATCCCTTTCCTCTCCACCTCCCAGTAACAACGTCCAGTCAGACTCTCTCTACTCAGGACCTGAAACCATTCAGTGAATCTGTCTGGATGATTAGAATTAGACTGTTGTTGAATCATTGCAATTGCTCTTCTGTTCCCCTCTGATAATAACAGCTGTGTGTGTGCTGTGTTTGGATCCAGTGTGATTTCACTGAATATTTTAAGAATCCAGCTCTGGTCTTTGGCTCTGGTTGTGACAGTAAAACATCCACTTCAGTGACTGTCAGTGAGATGTTTGTCCATTCCTCTCTCAGAATGTCCTGTAGTTTATTTCTGACCTCTGACACAGCTGCTGTCACATCCTCAAAGTAGCTCAGAGGACGGATATTGATGCTGGATGAGTCTGTAGACTCACTGAGTGCTGACAGTGAGGGGTAGTTGTGTAGAAACTGGATGTGATCCTCTGTGTGTGAGAGCTGCTTCAGCTCAGCATCTTTCCTCTTCAGCTCAGTGATCTCCTGCTCCAGCTTCTCCTGAAGCTCTTTGACTCGACTCACTTCAGTTTCCTGCTGGGATCTGATCTGCTGCTTCACATCAGAGCTTCTTTTCTGGATGAGATGGATCAGCTCAGTGAAGATCTTCTCACTGTGCTCCACTGTTTGATCAGCAGACTGATTGATGGCCTCCACCTCCTGTTGAAGCAGCTTCACATCTTTCTCTCTGTCCTGGATTCTCTGCTGGATGTTTTGTCGACTCACCTCCAGCTCTCTCTGCCTCTCAGTCCTTTCTGCTGCAGCTGAGACTGTGTCGTGGCCTTTATGTCATCGATTAAACACTGATGACAGATACTCTGCTGATCAGTACGACAGAACATCTTCATCACCTCATCATGACGAGAGCAGATGTTCTCCTGGAGTTTCTTGGAGGGCTCCACCAGCTTGTGTTTCCTGAATGTAGGTGAATCATAATGAGGTTGAAGGTGGTTCTCACAGTAAGATGCCAGACACACTAAACATGAATTAAAGGCTTTCATTTTTCTTCCAGTGGAGACATCACAAGCCACATCTTCAGGTCCAGCATAGCAGTGATCAGCAGGAGCAGCTTGGAGTCCAGTCTTCTTCAGCTCCTCCACTAAAACTGCTAACATGGTGTTTTTCACCAGGACAGGCCTCGCTGTGAAAGTCTGTCTGCACTGAGGGCAGCTGTAGATTTGCTTTGTATTCTCTGTATTCCAATGGATTTTAATACAGTTCATGCAGTAGCTGTGTCCACATGGAATAGTCACCGGATCCTTCAGTAGATCCAAACAGATTGAACAAGAAAAAGTTTCTCGGTCCAGCTGAACTCCTTTCGTCGCCATTTCTTCTCTGAGTGTCAGTGACTGTGTGAGTTTCACTTCCTTATAACTGAAACTATTCTGAACTCTGATCTAAAAATCTTGTGTTTCTACAGTTAATGGGGCCTGTCAGCTCTTACAAGTCACTATATTTCGGTCAAAGTGCAGATCGGAAGGGGAGGGAACATGGATAGAGAGGAGGTGCTGAGTTTCATTTTGGGTTCTTTTTTTGGGGTTGTGTCTTTTTTTTCTTCATTTTTTAGTTTTTAGTTATAAAAACAAACCAACAGGGAAAATATAAAGAAATAAATTTCCAAACTGCTCCTGGCAATAAAAGAAAACATTACCCATTACATTATTCTACATTACTTACTTTCCTTCAGTTAGGAAGACTAGATGTACACTGGCCTTTCGCTGTCCTCTACTGTTTCTTATTTAAGTTATTGTTGACAGTTAAGCTCTATTTGGGGAGTGTGAGAATTAGAACCCAAGACGCAGGCACAGCTTAAGATGTGAGTGAGCTTTATTTAAACGGTGGAAATACAAACAGAAGTGGTGATGGGATGAGCAGAACCTAAAGATAACCTATACCGGAAAAAACTAACAAAAGTAACCTGAAACCTTAAACAGAGACGCAGGGAAACACAGGGAGATAACACAGATGAACCAGCAACAAGCAGGAGAAAACACAGTGCTCATATACACAAAGGAGCAATCAGGGAATGAGAAACACGAGGGAGACAGAGCTGGGATTTATTCGACATAACAAGACCAGGGGAAGCAAAACTAGACACACTAACGTAGGACATGGCACTGTCAAAATAAAACAGGAAATGACATGAACACAGTGACACAATACTAACACAGTACAGAGGAAACTAAAACCTCAGAACTAGAAAATCTTAAACAGAATTAAACTGAAACAAAAGATAATAACAATCAAAACACTGAGTCCACAAACTCAGGACCATGACACTATTGTAATAAAACTTGTCTCATGTGTGACACTGAAGAGATCCCAAAACTTTGTTCCAGTTACATTAATGCAGCACTTTGCATTGTACAGAAAGTATACCTTACAGTATGTACAGTACAGTATGTAGTATGACACCGATATCACCTTCAATGTAACCACACCGGTTAGAAACAGGTACAGGTGATCAACACAGAGAACAAATGTACCACTGCAGGGCATCACACTACAGCACTGCAAACAGAAGAACTCCACTTAGCTAAACTGTACAATCAGGTCTCACAGATAAAGTCATATGAATACATCAAGCTTCCCTGCTGTACCTCCAATCACACTATTAACTGCAGCTGTTCTTTAAAATTCAGTAACATTTAAGAAAACACTATCAAACCTTCTCCTCTTCATACAGGAACCTTGCCTTCCAGCATATTTTTTACCTTCACCACCAGCAGCTCCGTATAGTGTAAGAACTGCTCCTATTCTCTGATGATGAATGTAGCATTGGTTGGCCTGAACCTTTCGTATCTGTACATTTACCACTGAAAACAGAGGATTAATTACATGTATATCAGGGCAAAACCAAATATATTTATTAGTGTGCTAACCACACCACAGCCATGACAAAACACATCTTTTGCAGTCTGCTTCCTGTCCTTTAGCCTACATCTTACTTAAGCTCTGTTTAAACTGTTCAGGTGAATTATCTGATAACTTATACAGTTTAAAACCTGTGTTGATTTAGCTGGGGTGGTGCACCCATGTTTTCAAATTTTACCTGGAAGATATGCCTGTGAAGGTTTTCAGTCATCCAGGTCATCGTAGTTTAA
>NW_024582536.1:256375-258461 GCF_018398535.1 Haplochromis burtoni | reverse complement strand
GGCCCGAGTTTGGCCTTCATCGTGCGTCGTGCATCGTGTAGTATATGTGGGGTAACGAGAAGCGATTAACACCTCACGACCAGCTCCCGATCATCAATCGCTTGGTCGGGAGGATTTCAAACCTGTTTGAAATCCTCACGACTGTCGTGAGGGTGTCGCCACAGCCGCTCACACTGCGCACAATGAAACAATGGTGTCCTTTGATATAGTCTCTCTCTTCACTTACATACCCACCACAGAGGCAGTGGAGACTGTCAGAAAACAACTACAAGAAGACAGCAGGAAGACAAAACCAGCTTCACCCCCAACTAGATTTGCACACTTCTGCCTTACCACCACATATTTTAAATACAACGAGGGTTTTTACAAACAAAAACATGGATGTGCCTTGGGCTCCCCGGTGTCACCTATTGTAGCCAACCTTTACATGGAAGAAGTGGAAAGAAAGGCTCTTGGCTCTTTTAAAGGCAGAGTACCTAGCCACTGGTACAGATATGTAGATGACACCGGGGTCAAAATCAAAACCCAAGAAGTAGAAGCCTTCACTGCTCACATCAAAGTTGTGGATAAAAACAGTCAAGTCAGCAAAGAGGCACAGAAAAGAAGATCAAACACCAGCTAGGGAGGATCAGAAAGACAAACGCAACAACATTGCCATCCCCTATGTTGCCGGTTTATCGGAAAAACTCAGGAGAGTCTTCTCCAAGTGCGACATCCCAGTGTACTTCAGACCCACCCACACACTCAGACAAAAACTGGTTCATCCCAAAGACAGAACTCCTAAACAGAAACTTAGCATCGTAGTATATGCTGTACAATGTAGTGAGGAATGCTCAGACCTCTACATTGGAGAAACCAAACAGCCACTTAACAGCATGGCATAACATATATATAAGAGACACCTCCAGGGGGCAAGACTTGGCTGTCCATCTGCATCTAAAGGTTAAAGGTCATTCTTTTGTTCACATTTTGGACAGAGAAGAAAGATGGTTTGAAAGAGGAATGAAAGAAGCCATCTATGACCACTGTGAATGACCATCTTTGAACAGAGGCGGTGGTTTACGACACCAACTGTCTGCCATCTATAATCCAGATTTAAGATCCCTTCCCAGACGCCTTAATGCCCACTCACACCCTGGGCCTTTTGCCCTCAAGAAATCACATGATAGGGTGGGGCTAGGGTTCACCTGAAACCTTGGCTAATTGTGACCTACACCCGTTTTAACACCTTGACTCGTGCGATTAGGTAGAGGATTAACAGGGGGTTCATGACCCCCTTTGGGGGACACTCCCCTAGGACTTAAAGCTGGGACTCTCCACCATTTGACCCTAGAACTGAAGAAGCTTCTCAGATGAGAGGTGAAACGTCTTCAAGCAACTTAAAGAAGTCCAGACGCTTTTCTTTCCAAGCTCTTTAGACTTTTACCTGGAAGGTAAAAGTCTAAAACATAAGAAATCCAACAGAACAACAAACAAGTGGATATCACCATTATCCTACGATGGGATCAATGCTTTTGTTTCTCATTTTTTATGTTCAATATGCACACTTGGGTTATGCAGCAGGACAATGATTGGAAACACACAACCAACCACCTCTAAATGTTTTTTTTAAAAAAGGAAAAAGGCTTTAGGGTCACCTGGTACTGGCCTAGTGGATTTAAATTGGGTTGAGATGCTTTGGCATGACATTAAACAAGTTGTTTATGCTCTAAAACTTTCCATCACAACTTAATTAAAACTATTCTTGATTTGACCTGAAACAAGTGTAACAAATATGCAAAAAATGAGAAATTATAAAAGAGCCAAATACTTTTTCATAACATTGTATATAGGTTACTGAAGATTCAGTGAACCTTAAGTGAAAGTTACAGGTATGGGAGTCTAAACAATTTAAAAGGTTGACCAAAAACAAGACAATAGCTTATCTAGCTCACAATATAGCTTTTTTTGTTGGACATTTAAGAGGTTTTTTTTTAGAGAGAAAAGCTCCTTATTTGTGCACATGCATCCACATAACTGGCTAAATGTTTTTTAATAGGACCCTAAATTGGATAAATGCAAGAAAATGGTTGGATGAATGGATGAA
>NW_024582536.1:254672-255598 GCF_018398535.1 Haplochromis burtoni | reverse complement strand
GTTATATGGTTTAATAATACTGCTGCAGATGTCTAAGGCTGAGCTTGCTTCCAACAATAAATTATGCTAAGCTATGTAAGACATTCCTTGTAACAAAAGTATCTGTTATGATCCTGGGTCGGTGACCCAGTGAGGATCAGGACTGTCCGGCCTTCGGTTAGCCATTCTGAGTGTCTCTCGTCAACTAGCAGCTGGCTCATTTGTGCTGCCAGGCGCTCGTGGAGTGCAGTCAGCTTCTTCAGCCAGAAGGCGCGAACCATAGCAGGGCCTGGTGCTGTCCAACTCTTCATACTGGAGACCCTTTCTTGGATATCTGCCACTGTGATGGTTACTGGACCCTGTTCAGGGAGGTCGCTGTGGTCTGCCCTCAGATCCACTAGCCACTGAGCATTGCTGTTATGGGTTAGGTCCTTCTCCCATATGCTCATCCAGTATTGTTCTGTCTCCAGCCTTGGTGGTGCTGTTCTCATATTGTTCCCCTGCTCCTGTACACCTTGGCTAGTTCCGTGGAGAACAGCTGGTTTATTCTCCTGCCTTCTATCTCTCTGGTGTACCTCTTCAAGCGGCTGGCCAAGGACGTGAGTCGTTGCTTGGCAGTTTCCAGGGCGTCAGATATGGACAGCTTCCTGTACTTCTTAGGCACCTTCTTCATTGTGCCTTTCTGCAACTCCGATAGTTGGTAATCGTGGCTGTAGGTATTGTCTGTAGTGCTGCATTAACATCATATATAACTTTCAAAGTAACTAGTTACTAGGGAAAGTAACTTTGGTTTTACTCAGAATTCTCTTGTTAATGTGTTGCTTCTGTAACTGGATAGCCAGCATGATTGCCAGTCTTCTAGCTTGCTTACTTGCCACAAGTGCACTGTGCCACCTACCAATAGAAAGATAATGTGCATATTTCCACGAGAGAAATCCCACGCCTGG
>NW_024582536.1:249778-253401 GCF_018398535.1 Haplochromis burtoni | reverse complement strand
AGAATACAAGTGTCAATAAATTATTTATCCATTCTTGTTTTTCTATAATAAAGTACATTCCACATTTTAAAACTTAACTAGTATGAATTCTCATGTGCCTTTTCAAGTGTATCAGCTGAACAAAACTTTTCCCGCAATTGCCACAGGAATGTGGCTTCTCAGGCATGTGAATTCTCATGTGAGTTTTCAAGGACGTCATATGACTGAAGCTTTTCCCACAGGTAATGCAAGAATGTGGCTTCTCACCTGTGTGAATTTTCATATGAATTTTCACTCCAGATTTCTGACTGAATCGTTTCCCACAAGTGTTACAACAATATGGCTTCTCACCTGTGTGAATTCTAATGTGAGCTTTCAAATTCGTCATGTCACTGAATCTCTTTCCACAGGTGTTACAAGGGTGGGGCTTCTCACCTGTATGAATCATTTTATGTTTTTTGAATCCTGATAAATCGCTAAATCTTTTCCCACAGGTGCTACAAGAATATGGCTTCTCACCGGTATGAATTCTCATGTGGGTTTTCAAGTTCATCATATGACTGAAACTTTTTCCACAGGTAATGCAAGAATGTGGCTTCTCACCTGTATGAATTCGCATGTGAGTTTTCAAGGACTTCATACGACTGAAGCTTTTCCCACAGGTAATGCAAGAATGTGGCTTCTCACCTGTGTGAATTTTCATATGATGTTCCAGTCCAGATTTCTGAGTGAATCGTTTCCCACAAGTCTTACAACAATATGGCTTCTCACCTGTGTGAATTCTAATGTGGGTTTTGAAGGCTGACAAGGCACTAAAGGTTTTTCCACATGTGCTACAACAATATGGCTTTTCACCTGTGTGGACTCTCATATGAGTTTTCAGGTTTATCATCTGACTGAATCCTTTTCCACAGATACTGCAAAAATGTGGCTTCTCACCTGTGTGAATTTTCATGTGAGTTTCCAGTCCTGATTTCTGACCAAAACATTTCCCACAGGTGCTACAAAAAAAAGGCTTCTCACCTGTGTGAATTCTTACATGTTTTGTCAAGTGACATTCGTACTGAAAAGTCTTTCCACAAGTGTCACAATTTAGAGACTTTTTACTTTTGCCAGTTTTACACTGATTCTCTGGCACTGGAGAGTTGTTTACACTGTTACTGTTCTTCAGCTCTGGTTTTCTAGTAGATTCTGATTCCACATGCTCATTTTCTCCTTGATGCTGGCTCTCTGGTGCAGGAGAGTTGTGAGAAAGGAGCTGGTCTCTGTTTGGTTCATGTTCACTTTCATCAAAAGTCACCATAAAGGTATCAGTCTCCTCCTTCAATAAAAGCTGTTCTCCTTCCTCACTGGTGCAAAGTTCCTCTGGTTCCTCTTTAATCCATGGGAGTTCTGGGTCCTCGTGGTTCAAACTGGAATTCCTCTCCTGGTTACACACCTGCTGGTCATGCAGATCCTCTTGCTTAAAGACACACTGTTGCACAAGATCTGAAGGGACAAGTGGACAAAAATATATTCTAATTTTAACAATTAGCAGTACTTTAATGGTTGTGAACTATGAACAGGTTGCTCACATGTACTACTGAAATTTAGAGTGTACAAATGTGACAAATTATTTGGACACTGAAGCAAATTGTTGAGTATTTGGATGTTTGTGATACTAAATATGTATGAATTTTAAAGATATTGGTTTTCTTCCAATTTAATTTAGTTTGGGAATGGAGTTATAAGGTACAGCTGCTTTGCTGGCTCTGACCTCTTATATCGTGGTAAACACTTTGACTGCACACGTCCAAACACCATGAAAAAAACTCTTCTTATATGATCAACTTCAACTTTAGAAATTCTGAATTGTATATTATGAAAACTGAATCTAAAAATTAATCCATTAATTAATCCTGGGAATTGATCAAATTAAATTTCACACATTTCCATTCTACAGAGAAAAAAACTTAATCTTTAACTTAAACTGATGACAAAAAAAAGAAACTTCTGCTGTTGGATTTGTGTCTCTGTAGGGGTGCAGACACTTCACTTCTTGCATTCTGGTGAATTTTTTTCACATGAATTAACATTTTTTTGCATCCTTAAAATGCAATGATGGGAATAATGACGTTAAAAGTAACAATGTTACTAACGCTGTTACTTTTGTCAGTAACTAGTGCTATAACTAATTACTATTTCTAAGTTTACAACGCTGTTACAGTTACTAATAAGAAAATGTGGTGCGGACACGTTACTATTTTTCATTTAACCAGGAGCTGGGGGGGCTTCATCTTACCGGGAGCTGGACAGGGGGGGACAATCACACGGGTGCTGCTGATTGGCTGAGGAGGAATAAAGTAGCCATGGTAAACCAATCACCTGACCAATTTAAGATGACACATAGCAACAAGATGCTATTTCAACCCAAAACAACCCTGAGTGTCCATTTTTGTGTTAAAAGTGGTAAATGTGATAAAAAAAATTTTTAAAAAAGTGATAAATAAAAAATATACGCCATAATTTTTTCCGGAATACTATCGTCACATTTACTGTCTAAGGTCAGTGGTAGGAAGAGAGAGATTGAGTTTTGAGATGTGAGAGATTTGTGATGTGTAGCATGTTTGGAGTGTAGTTAGTGTGTTGATATGTAGTTTGTGTGGATAATTGTTTGTTTTGTGTATAAGAACAGTGAAGCCACTGCTGCATGTCAAAGTTGCTGTCAAAGAGCCACCAAGCCACCATTTACACTGCAGTCTGCAGAGGTGCATTAATTTTACTTATTGCAGATTCCTGCTATGCTAAGAAAAAGAAATGTTACTTCATTATTTTTAAGGGCAGTTTAGCATACCTTTACTGTATGTTGTTATTTCAGGTTTCCAGATGGTATCCAGCAGTCTGAGCCGCTCTTCTCCAGTCCAGATGATGATGCCCTCGGCCTCCTGCTTCACTACAAGCTGCTCTCCCTCTTTAATCTGTGGATGCTCTGGGTCCTGTGGGTCCAATGTGGAGTTACTCTCCTGGTTACAGACCTGCTGGACATCCAGACCCTTCCCCTCATTACAGTTCATGTTGCTGTTGGTTGTCTTAGATGAACACAAGAAAAAGATCGAATGTGATTATAGGAGAACACACATAAGCAAATATATCTCAGCAAGACTATGAATACGTTGCTCAAATAAAAACTACTTTCAGCAGCTTGCTTATTGATAAGCGATACCTGCTAAAGCAGGAAGCTCTAGGAATTCAGGTGTAGGTGTGTCACATGTTAATATTGTTTAGGCAATGGCACTTCCCCACAGGTGCCACTAGTGGAGTGGACTCTGCTTTTGATGTAAACTGGACGCTTTGTCTGTCAGTCTGACAACCCTCAGGTCACATCAGAGTAATAACAATATGTGGGAAAATAATAATGAAGACTAGAACATTTTCTATACTGTTAATTAACTTTCGCCTGTTTTGAATAGGCACTGTTATTTGCTTATTGCTGTATTCGCGGTATGCTTACGCGTGGGAGTATCACCAGTTAAACTCTGAGGTTATTTTATGTTTCTTTTTCAAAACAATATGAATGACAGATTGTTGTGTTTAGCCAACCCCACAAAGTGCCATTTGTAGGCGACGTATTCACACTGATTACTTCCTGGTTTGTCGGTATCAAG
>NW_024582536.1:238689-243637 GCF_018398535.1 Haplochromis burtoni | reverse complement strand
TGACTCACCTCCAGCTCTCTCTGCCTCACAGTAGGAAGAAGATTGAGGGTTATCAGACTTTATTCCAGGAAGAGAAGCACTAAATGATTCCTATGTGTTTACCCATTTTCTGTTCAAAACCCATAGAAATATAATGTCATGCTTTTCAGTTCATCATGTAAATCTGCTAAATTAGTAATTCTGTTCTCTACAATAATTCAGATAACAAAAATGAACAGAGAAATTACTGATAGTGATAAAAACAAACAAAGGAAAAATAAAAAAACTTGACGATAAAATAAAACTCAGCACACAAACTGACTTTTACACTTCTTTTCTTCAGTTACACAGACTGGATCCCACACTAGTCTTTTGCTGCCCTCTATTTCTCATTGAAGTTGTATCTATGAGAATATAGAAAGCCCAAAACTGTGTTCCACAGAAACAGAAAGTTTATTGTTGCAATTCATGCAGCACTTCACCTTGTATATAACATATACAGGACATAGAATGAGACTAATATCACCTTCAGTTTAACCACAGCTGGAGGATCCAATTGGCTGTCTGTCAAGAAACTAGACGAACCTCAACCTAAATTAAGGCCGTTACTGGTGCTGACTGCAGCCCCATAACCATCAGATAGCATCTGAGACCGCAGGGCTTCAAAAACAAAAAAAAAGTCTTCAAAGGCCTCGTCTCCTTGAATGCCACAGAACTGTCCGTTTGGACTTTGCAAGAGAGCACCAAACATGGGACATTGAAAGGTGATTTTATTGTCTGATGAAAAATATTTAACCTTGATGGTCCTGATGGTTTCCAACATTACTGGCATGACAGGCAGATCCCACCTTTCCTATGTGCCACAGGAGGTGCATGGCTGGCTATGTCCAGATGTTGCAGAGAGCATGACTGAGGGCCCTCATCTGCGTGGTAACGACTGGGTTTTTCAACAGGATAGCGCTACAGTACACAGTGCCCGCAGGACAAGGGACTTCTTCCACTCTTTTTGGCCCATTCCCCTGATTTAAATCCAATTGAGAACCTATGGGGATGGATGGCAAGGGAAGTTTACAAAAATGGACAACAGTTCCAGATAGCAGATGTCCTTCATGTGGCCGTCTTCATCACTTGGAAAAATGTTCCCACTCACCTCATGGAAGTGCTTGCATCAAACAAATATTTGAAGTATCAACGACATAATGGTGGAGCTACCCATTACCAAGTTTATGTTTGGAACTTTGATTTTTGCTTTTGGGGGGGGGTTACAGATTTTTTTGGAGGTGTGGTCCTAAACCTTTGATAAACTGTAATACAGCCTGTTTCAGTTTAAATGGGGTTTTCAATAAATTGCATGCTCAAAATGTTTTGTCTCACTCCCATTTCTTCTTGTTGCAAGTTGAAGCTCTATTTGGAACCTTGTTAAGATCCAACCATGCAAAATATAATTTTTTTTTGCCATTTTTCAAGTGGTCTTAAACTTTTGATCAGGACTGTATGAGGAGATTCAAGTGGGGAATAGACCACAGCTAGCTTTGCACACACTCACATAAATGGGGATACATCATATGACTCTTTTTCCATACAAAGTGATTCCTATATGAGTGCAGCCTTCTCCAATCAGATAATAATGATAAAAGGCCGTAAAAATCTATAAAGTACAAATGAGTTTGTCAGTAAAATGCAACAGTGTTGCAAAAAAGATAAGACTTTTGGTAAATCTGATGATCTAGCCCACAGATAATACATTTCAATATACATTGTACTAAAAACATACTCTACGTAAAAAGTCAGTGAAAGTGTGGCACTTCCAGCTGATTTTTAAATCAAACCTCAGAACATAACCTGCTACTGAGCAGGGTTTGTGTTCAGAATCAGTTACCTTGGTGATTTAGCAAGGGAAAAAAGAGAGCCACTGACACAATCTAACCTTTTAATCTCCATCCATGGTACATCCCTTTGTACTACAAAGCAGGGTTATCATATTCAGGTTAGGTTAACCTAGTCTCAGTATGGGTTTTTTGTACTAGAAAGGCGGTTTACATCTTATTGAGGTATATCACCATGGTAACACATGCTGTAAAAGTAACCTGAAATCACTGCCCACTGACCAGTCTGATGGAAAATACAAAATCAACAGTGCTGTAAAATAAAATAATTGTCCCCTCACTGATCTATTTTGTACGTATTTGTTAGACTTCCATTTTAAAATGTCTGATTTAGGGTCAAAAGCATTGATGAGACTAACGTATTAAAAGTTATTTACTGTCACATTTACATGCAATTTCCACTGTAAACCAGCAGTTATAGCACATAAATATCATATGTGTGCATCATTGATTAAAGTAGGCTTATAAAACAGAGTGAGGCAAGTTCAAGTAGTGAAAAAAACATTTTCTGAATTTATGTAAAACAATATGAGAAAAAAAAGTGTGAAACAAGACAGAGCGCTCTGATATTTCAGAGATTACACCTTAAAATTTTCAATGAATTAATTAATTGAAATACTTAAGTTAAAAAAAACAAAACAACAACAGTTGTAAATACAGTTCAAGAGGACAGGCACATGCTGAAGTTTGCGCCTCAAGAAAGTCAACACCACAACACATGAAGTGACCTTGAATCCATAATGATATAATATTTTTGGTCTTGTCTTACTTTCTAGCAGCTTTTAAACCTGTTCAGAAAATGACTAAGGAATAAATATAATTAACAATTATTAGATTATTACTGTGGAGATAATAATAATAATAATAATCATTATTATTACAACTAAAGCTCTCCCAAATTTTGTAAGTAAGTAAAAACCTTTAAACTGTATGAATTTTCATATGTCTTTTCAAATGGATAATCTGAATGAATCTTTTCCCACATATGCTACAAGAGTGTATCTTTTCCCCTGTGTGAATTCTTATATGAGTTTTCAATGTTGATGAAACCGTAAATTCTTTCCCACAGGTGTTACAAGAATAGGGCCTCTCACCTGTGTGAACTCTCACGTGGGTTTTTAATGTTGATTTTCGACTGAATGTTTTCCCACAGGTGCTACAAGAATACGGCTTCTCGCCTGTGTGAATTCTCATATGACGTTTCAGTTCTGATTTCCAGGTAAATGTTTTCTCACACGTGCTACAAGAATGTGGCTTCTCACCTGTGTGGATTCTGATGTGATGTGCCAAAGTTGATTTCTGACTGAATGAGTTACCACATGTGTTACAAGAATATGGCTTCTCGCCCGTGTGAATTCTCATGTGAGTTTTCAAGTTTATAATTTGACTGAATCTTTTTCCACAGGTGCTACAAGAATGTGGCTTCTCACCTGTATGAATTTTCAAATGTTTAGTTAGTCTGGATTTATCGTGAAAAGCTTTTCCACAAGTGTCACATTTTACAGACGTTTTTCCACAAGTGTCACACTTTACAGACTTTTTACTTGTGTCAGTGTTACACTGACTCTGTGGTCCAGGAGAGTTGCAAGACAGTTTCCGGTCACTGTGTGCTTCTGGTTCACTGTGATCACTTTCCTCGTGGGTCACCACAAAATTATCAGACTCCTGTTTCAGTCCAAGCTGCTCCCTTTCCTGACTGGTACAAGGTTCCTCCTTTTCCTCTTTAATCTGTGGAGGCTCTGAGTCATCCAGGTCCAGACTGGAGTTCTTATCCTGCTTACAGACCTGCTGGTCTGTGAGATCCTCCTCCTCCTCCTTAGAGACATGCTGATGTTGGAGGTCTGAAGGGACAAATTGAAAAAGAAAAAACTGAAACATCTGAAAAAAAAAATACATTTTAATCTTCATCCGTAGGAGTCTCGATAAAGCATTGCTTGACTCTAAAATAATGCCACTGTCTACATTCAGGAAGGAAGGATTGTTCATGATGGTAGGATGAAGAAGCATCATTAATGCAGCTCTACAGCAATCACTGAGCATAAACGCCAAAGAAAATCTCCCTTTTAACAGGAAGAAACCTCCACTTTTACCATGAAGACAAGTGGACTGGAAAATGGTTTATAAATAAAGGCTGCTTTCGATTTTTTCAAATGTGCGACTTTTGTGTCACTATTTTATGCCTGCATAGTCATGTGACAGCAAAAACAGGTAAGTATGTAAAATAGAAAAATTTTATCGTGAAATTGGCTCATCAAAATATCAAAATATTGATAATGTTCCCAGAGGAAGTGTAAGATTAAGCGTTAGCTGCAGATGATTCTAACAGCAATAAACATGTTGGATTTCCTGCTATAATTACATTCTTATTAGAAACGAAAGTTAATCTGTTGGGTCTTTATTTTCTCTGATACTGAGAGGGCACAGTAAGGACTTGGACACAGATGCTGAAACATTAACCTTGTCATAACGAAGGCTTGTGAGCTTACTGTTCGAAATCGGGCATATTCAAGTTCATGTTCTGCATCTTTAACCGCTGGGTGTTTGAGTAACACGTTTGCTGAATGCTTGGATTTTTTACACTCAGGTATAATTTTGTTTCTTGTGGTTTTATTTTGACGGGTGTCAAAAATTCTTCAACGTAGGAAAAACCTTCACCTTGTTACACTGTAGCTTCTGCTGCCATTAACTTGTGTTTATGTTTTGCTATATTTATTGAGCACTTTGCCACAAAGGGGATGAATTAAAATCCACTGAATCTCATTTTCAGCTTATAATAGTATAGTAATCTCAAAACTATTTCTTCTCAACCAACAGATTTCAGCTGGACTTCAACTTGTTTTAGTAACCTTCAACAGCAAACATAAACACATTTAAAATAATTTTAGTGAAATAAACAAATCCCTATATTCAGATTGGATAAAGTGCTTTTACCTTCAACTGACACAAACTGTAGGTTTAATGTTAAATGTTCACAGTTTATGTCACGGACCCGGTTCTGGGGACTCGGGGTTCGTGAACAGTGTGGACCTTTATTGTTATTAGTGTATTGGATGTATGTTTGCTGCACTGTGCTCTTGTGTTCC
>NW_024582536.1:233702-238540 GCF_018398535.1 Haplochromis burtoni | reverse complement strand
TGATCAGGATCGTCGGGGGAGCTACTTAACAGAGCGATGGAGCTTCCTCCGGCGCAGGATCGTTGAGTTAGACTCCACGTCAGTGTCTCTAGTGTTGTTAAGTGTATGCCTGCCGGAGTTGGTGCCATAACGGCTATGTCTGTTTTTCCTCAGGAGGACAGCGGAACGCAGGACTGCAAGACACACGGGGTGTGTGAAGGCACAGGGGCAGAGAGCACGGGATACCAGCACTTGGGAGAAGACACGTCACGGGAGTCGAGGGAGCACTTTGGAGAATTATTGTGTGGTGTACATTTACCTCACTGTAAATAAACCCACTGTTCATTCCTCTAAGTCCAGCGTTTGGGTCCTTTCTCCAACACCCCCCACGGTCTGCCCCCCAGACCGTGACAGTTTAGGAAAAAAATGCATTAAAGTTACTTATTGCAGTTAGTCCTTAAATTCTTCCTAAAAGTAACTCTGAGCTCTGATTAGCATCCAAATTGAGTCATATTTATTTTTCTAAGACCTTTACAGTTTTACATACCTATTCTGTGTGAGTTTATTTCAGGTTTCCAGTTGGTGTCACTTAGTCTGTCCTGGTCTTCCCTGGCCCAGACGAGGATCCCATTGCCTTCGTGCTTCAGTACAAGCTGTTCTCCCTCCAGACTGGTGCAAATTTCCTCCTCTTCCTCTTTAGTCTGCTGAGAATCTGAATCCTGCTGGTCCAGATTGGAGTGACTCTCCTGGTTACAGACCTGCTGGTTATCCATATCCTCTTCTTCCTTACATTCATCTTCATCTGGGAGGTCTTGAGGAACAAAAACACACAAGAAAACATTTACTAATGTGATGATGGCAAAACACCCACCTGAGCAAATATATCCCAGCATATGTAACCATGTCCCTCACATATGAGTGAAATGAGTTCTGACAGTCTTTTTAGCAAAGTTGTCACACTTTCAGTCCCCACTTATGTTGGGCACTGGTGCCTTCACAAACAGAGGCCCACACCACAGTTATGTCAGAACTGCTTTTGTGTTGTTGGAGGGGAAGACACTCAGAGTAGGTAAGTGGCACATTAAGGAAGTCACATACCTGTGAACTATATTACTGAGGTCCACAGGCATGAGTCTGATCAGTAGGGTTCATTAAATCTATTTATTTTTAATCAAAACATTGTTTTGTAATGCTGTATATACATTATAATAACATGAACATGCATTTAGTATCAACAGGTGATTGCAATTGTAATGCAAACAGTGCAGCTCCATGCTAAACTTTTGCACGATCGCATGTGTTTCATGAGACAGATCATACACATTTATTTCCTGAATTAAACAGCCTACTGGAAGCAAAATATACCAACCTAAAAAAGTAGAAATGAAAAAATTCTATGTAAATGTATATTATTATTAGATATTAAAGGAAAGAAAACCACAACACATCAACACTCGGTTGATGTCGGCCCTTGCTGTCTATCTTCAATCTTCTCCTGGCAGATAGACTAATAACAGCACAAACATGAGTAGACCAAAGACTGGTTGTACACACAGATGATCTCTGCAGACAGATGGGCTATGAGTAGTTGCCCACAGTCTGCCAACGGACTGCTAAGGCACTGCCATTGCCGAACCATAATTTTGCCCCAAGGGCTTCTCGAGAACAAATGTGTTGGTTGCAACTACAATATAGAAAGCAGCTAAATTAAAAGAAATTAAATTAAATTATAAAGTTTGATTAGCTGTTGAAACAAATATGTGATCTTGTTAAGTGTGTAATAACGTAGTGTAAAAGTGTAATAAACAGCTAAACCTACTTGGAGCAGAGACTGCTGAGCCACTGCTGAGGGCGATGTAAAATGACCCTGAATGATAAAGATCTGGAAAAAGTTTGTGGAACATCTGAAAAACTGTCATTTTTGCCTCAAACCAACGTTGCCCTGATGCCAAGAAAACTTTCCTAGACAACGGTCGAGGAATGTAGCCAGAGAGATGCCGTGAACTGTCCCTGATCCCTCGCTTTTTTTTTACACTGTATTCTGCTGTGGATTCCATATCTTGTGACACAGGCATGATATTTTACTCAGTTTCTGTTATACTGGACCTGCAACCATTTATTGTGTTGTTTATGAGATTTTTTACACCAGAAGTCTCAGTGGAGAAGCACATTTTGTCATGAGAATTGTTTTAGTTCATCTGGAAATAAATGCATTCATTTTAATTAGGCATTCACGCATTTGTTTGTTTGTTTTACAGCAGGAATACTCTGTCAGTTTCTTGGTCAAATTAAAGTGCGGATGCAGCAAATATGATCTCAATTTCATATTAAATACGGGCGTTAGAGATGAAAACTGCCTATTATTGTTTCTTGGAAAGCGATTGTATTTAATGAACTTACAGCACAGTTTGCTCTCTTTATGTTGATACAGCTCAACTAACAGCCTCAGTCTCCATCTCTCACTTACACGAAAGTTATCAATGAAATGAGAAGAGTAATTATTATACTTGGTTGTTAAAGTAAATGGATGGTTGAAATATTAATAACAGATCGGGTATTGTTTCCATAATCTCCACACTCACGTGTATCCGCTGGGAATAAACAGAAGCGGTGGTATTAAAAACATTAACTTTAAATTACAAGGCCCAGCCTAAATACTGCCGCTAGCCGCTTATCGTTTAAGACAAAGAGAAGCACTTCTATTATTTATGTAAAAAATAAAAAACCTCAGAGCTGCGCCTTCATTTTATTCTACAAACTGGGCTGTGATTTAGGTGCTGCGTGAGTCATCCCAGTTTTACATACCGATTATGTGTAACTTTATCTCAGGTTTCCGGCTGATATCCAGCAGCCTGAGCTGATGGTTGATTTCCTCCTCGTACCGGACGATCGTTTTTTTAACCTCTGAGAAGATTTCTTCAGCAACGCCAGTCAATCTATCCCTGATGAAGTCTCTCATATACTGAACTGAAGACATTGCTGAGCCGTAACACAGACGCATCGTTTCCGTTCGTCCTCGTCTTGTGTTGGATCTGCGGAAAGCTTAAGGAGCGCCACCTTCAGCTCAGGCTGAGAATTCCAATCAGACACAAATCCTTACAGAGCAGCTAGTAACGTGGACACAGGCACCAAAACTTCATGCTTGGAGCAGTGACTGTAGTCATTGGTTTGGAGCCATTATCTTGAAAATGTATTTATTTATTTTTGCTTTCAATCTTAGGAAACAGCTGTTTTCTAAACCTCAGATTTAAACTAACTACAACATGAAAGACTGAAGTTTAATTAACTCAGCAATGTCTCTAAGATAAAGTCAGGCATAGAGCGGCTGAGTGAATGTGGTCTGGATTCTGTGGAGGAAGTCATGGTTTCAGGGAAGAAGGACACAATACCTGCTCATCTGGAGGACTGAGGACCTGAGAGTCTCAGAGCTCTGACACAAAACCTCAGAGGACGGATATTGTTGCTGGATGAGTTTGTAGACTCACATCTTCTACAACTGAAATAGTTCTCCATCACACCACCAGCCCACAGACTTCCAAATAACATAAAAATCATACATGAAACTGGTTCCCTCATTTTACAGTAAAGGGTGTTTCCTTGATAACATGTGGATGCTTTGCTTTGCTCCATAGACTGCTATTGTTCCTTCAGCACTGGTGTGATCACATTATAGAGAGAGATTACAGTAAATTATATAGTTTCAAAAATAAGGCAAACATTGGGCTGGCGGTAGAGGTGCTTCCATATTTTTATCCTTTAAGTAAATTGGGGATTGAAATGAGCCTCTTTCATCAAAGTATCACTGAGAAATTACAAAGCCCCCCCACAAAATATGAGTTAAAACAAAACATACTGGAAATCTCTGACAGAAAGTCCACGTTAGCACAAAAAGTTTTCCATCACATGTTGTTCAGTGCATTCATCTCATTAGAGTTTTCATAATTACTAAAAAGAAATGGTAAATGGCCTGTATTTGTACAGCGCTTTACTTAGTCCCTAAGGACCCCAAAGTGCTTTACACTACATTCAGTCATTCACACATTCACACACACATTCACACACTGGTGATGGCAGCTACATTGTAGCCACAGCTGCCCTGGGGAGCCCTGAGACTTACTATTACATTTTTATGCAGTTTCTACTGCTGCACTAAATAAACATCATATGTGTGTCTCATTGCATAAAATGCTGGAGCTAGGACATTTAAACAGGAACTGTAACACAGACTGAGGCACAATTAACCAAAAAACAAACATCAGTATGTGAATTAATCTAAGACAATGTCAGGCAAAGAAAAGCTCGTGTGAAATAAGGCCCAACACTGTTAGGTTTCTCCCATATTTTACACATAAAGAAATCTTTATTTAAACTTTAAAAAAATCACAACCTTTCAGTGCATGCTGAAATCTTGTGAAAAAAACTTTTGCATTACCAATGTCCATATTGATATATATATCTCATGTCACTTTCCAGCTTTTAGTCCTCACTGAACAACAAAGGAATCGAAACCTGGTTGTAAATGTTTTTTCCATAACACAGATGTTTAGTGAAAAAGGATAGAAATCTCTCAACCTGTAACTGAGCATTAAGGTCCAATGATGACAACCTTGTTTTTCCAGTGAGGGGTATGTAGTCCCAGTCTTCCATATCCTCTTGCATACCTTTATTTCAAATCTACTGAAGCCTGCCCACAAAATGATTAATTTTATATATGGTGCGGTTGTGTGTCAGGTATAATGTCAGTGAAACGGCTCGCATTTGATTATTAATTCAGGTGTTGCATTATAGCCTAGTGTAAAATAGCAGCGAATCATGGCCTCTAGTAAACATCAAGAATATAAATACAGAGCTGAGAATGA
>NW_024582536.1:230444-232584 GCF_018398535.1 Haplochromis burtoni | reverse complement strand
AATATCATTTTTAGATTTAAAAAACAAACAAACAAAAGGCTTTCCCTACAATTCCTAAAAGAGTAAGCCAGTATTAGAATATATGAGATCATTTTTTCCTCACAGGTGTTGCACTGATTTGGCGTCTCACCGGTGCAGGCTGTGCTATGAACACAGTGCTAAAAATCTAAAGGATGACATTTTCAACCAGCATGATTTCTCATGTGTCTTTTTAACTGTGTTTTCTGCTTGAATGTTTTCCCACATGTGCTACAAAAATGTGACTTCTCGCCCGTGTGAATTCTCATCTGTGCTTTCAATCCAAATGAGTATCTATATCTTTTGCCACGGGGGCCAGGCGATAATGGCTTCTCACCTGTGTGAATTCGTGTGTGTTTTCGGAATCCTGATAAGTCCCTGAATGTTTTTCCACAGATGCTACAAGAATATGGCTTCTCACCTGTGTGAATTTTCATGTGAGTTTTCAAGTTTATCATTTGACTGAAGCTTCTCTCACATATGGTGCAAACATATGGCTTCTCACCTGTGTGAATTCGTGTGTGTTTTCGGAATCCTGATAAGTCCCTGAATGTTTTTCCACAGATGCTACAAGAATATGGCTTTTCACCTGTGTGAATTCTAGTGTGAGTTTTGAATGATTTTAAATCTCTAAAACATTTCCCACAAGTACTGCAAGAATACGGTTTCTCACCAGTGTGAATTCTCATGTGAACTTTGAATGCAGATGAGAAACTGAATTTGTTTCCACAGACACTACAACAATAAGGCTTCTCACCTGAGTGGATCCTCATGTGAGTTTTCAGTTGGGGCATCTGAATGAAACTTTTTCCACAGGTTGTACAAGTATAAGGCTTCTCGCCTGTGTGAATTCTTTGGTGACGTTTCAAATGTGATTTGTAACCGAATCCTTTTCCACAGGTGCTACATAAATAAGGCTTCTCCTCTGTGTGCTGTGTAGTCAGACTGGATTTAAACGGCAAGGTTTTTCCACAAGTTCCACATTTTACAGACTTTTTACTTGTGTTAGCTTTACAGTAACTATCTGACACTGAAGAGATGTCTACTATGGTACTGTGACTTCCATCTCTGTGATGATTCCTTTTCTTCAGCTCTGCATTTCTTGCCGATCCTGAGTCCACATCCTCGCCTTCTTCCTGATCTCGTCTCTGTGAGTCAGGAGAGTTATGAGAAAGGAGTTGGTCACATTTGGTTCTGGTTCACTTTCCTCATAAGTAGCAGTCACTATAAAGGCATCAGCATCCTGCTTTTGTACAATCCGATCTACCTCCAGACTGCTGCTAAGATCCTCTGGTTCCTCTTTAATCTGTGGAAGCGCTGGGTCCTCCTGGGTCCTTTCTTGATCGTCCAGACCCTTCTCTTCCTTACAACCATGTTGTTGTGGGAGGTCTGAGGAAACAAAGGGACAAAAAAAAAAAAAAAAAAATTTGAGAAAATATAATCCAGTCTTAACCATTAGCAGTTCACTACATTATGAGCACGTTGCTCACATAGTCCAGTGAAACTTAAGTGCACAAATGTGGCAAACAATTTGATGCAAATGACTGCTGATTAGCAAAGTTCAGCTCACTATGTGGACATTTGTGGTGTTATATATACATGCATATATAACACCACATAATGCATATATGCATTTTCTTTCAGATTAATTTAGTAGTGGACATCTGGTTTTGGTACAGTTATAAGGCATGTAAGGGCAGTGTTGTTTTGCTCTGGCTTGTGTTCTCTTGTGGTAAACTACAATGGGAAACGTTTTCCCATACCTCCAAGCACAATGAAAAACACTCTTCTGATATGATTAACTTAATTTTAATTTACTAATTTCGTGTTTTAGTAAACAGAATATAAATATTTAACCACACTTATCTTAACCAGGCAGTAGTTAATATGCAATTTTGTATATTTCCGTGCTGCTGAGGCATCATTTAACTGGATGAGAGATGCATGCATCAATGATAAAAATGCAAAATGCATGTGAAGAAAATCACAAAAGTCAGGTATCAGGTGGCATCTTACTGTGCTTCTAATTTCTCAAGTTTTCTCATTCATCATCCCTGCCGAGTCAACACCAGATATTATTCTGCTGTTACAACCAAATTTCCCCTTGAGGGATAATTAAAGG
>NW_024582536.1:225018-228824 GCF_018398535.1 Haplochromis burtoni | reverse complement strand
AAAAAAAAGCACCGAAATAAAGCACCGAAATGTGCGCTGCTTTTCGGTCTGGTTACTACCGTTTATGTCAGAACCGGTGCCATCATGGCACCGGACACCGGTACCCATCCCTATTCATTATAATCTGATATCTTCTGCTGCCGTGAATATGTGTACATGGTTTTCACTATGTTTACTTTTGACACAATCTACAATTAACTTCTTTCTAAGCTCATTTTCAGGTTGTAACATTAATTAGACTCTCAAAACAGTGTCTGTCTTCTCAAGCAACACACTCTTTAGTTTTAGTCATTTAAATGTTGTGGCATGCAGTATAGGTCTAATGCTAAACAGTTAAAAAAAAAAGTTGCATGCTACATATTGCAGCTGGCCCTGTTTATTTTAAAATAAAAGCAACTTTCATCTCTGATTAGAATACATAAGTCAAACTTTATTAAGATCATTACAGCTTTACATACCTATTCTGTGTAACTTCATTTCAGGTTTCCAGATGGTATCCAGTAGTTTGCGTCGCTCTTCCCCGGTCCAGACAATAATGCCCTCAGCGTCTTGCTTCAGTACAAAATGCTCTTCCTCCTGATTGATGCAGGGTTCCTCCTCTTTAATCTTCGGGTCCTCCTGGTCCACGCTGGAGTTCCTCTCTTGCTTATAGGCCTGCTGGTCATCCAAACCCTCCTCTTCTTTACACTTCATGTTGTTGTTGGAAATCTTGACTAAACAAAGGAACAAAGTTCAGAATATAAAACGTTCAGGTAGCCGCTGCCAGCTTCGCCCTTTGAGTTTTGCTGGAGGCTCTACTTTAAAAGCTGTTTCACTTTATCCCATTTATATCTCTTTTATTTTATTTTTTTTTAATTTATTTAACCAGGAAGATCCCATTGAGATTAAAAACCTCTTTTTCAAGGGAGACGTGGCCAAGATAGTCAGAGGCAGCTCTTTGTCATGATTTCTACATAAATACTCTCAGATTTGAAAACGGAAGCAGAGCAAACCAATGTGGACTCTGGTGCTGCCATGTGAAAGAAATCCAGCGGGTATACATATATATTAAAGCTTCAGTTATTTTAGACAATTATTTAAAAACAACAATGAACCTTAATATATTTCAAAGACATGAATTATACTCCCTACCAGAGTGGCCTAGTAGGGAGTTTAGTATTACTCAGGAATATTAGAGCAACTCCAGGTGAAACTTTGTGTACTCTAGTGGACCCAGAAGTGGAATCTTTTGAGAATTTCATGTCAGCATTTAAGGACTTTTTAAAACGTTGTAATGATACGATTGACTTTGCTCACTTTCATCAAAATTGTCTTTCATTCTCACAAAAATATTACTTATGCTTGATTTTCTCTCTCGATAAGACTCTCAGTAATGTAGTAATGTAAAGTGAAAATGAGCATGAAAGCAGTTTGGATTACCTTTAAAATGAAATAACTGAAACCTTAAAACTGAAACCAGTCTCTCTCACACACTTCTCCCGCTTTCTCTTTTTCACTCGCTCCATTTTGAGATGCACAATATCATAAATCAACCTGATAGCCAAACAGGAAAAACATTTACTGTAAATTGGTCCTTTCACGGGCCGCAACCACCGAAATCAGCAAAAAAGAAAAAAAGACGCACTACCATAAAACCCTGGGTAGAAGCGCAAGAAAGAATTGTCGGCTGAATGCTCACTTAACCGCAGTCCTAAATCAGACCTCTGATTTCGGTGCTACTTCCCTGAGAGCACCACAGCCTTACACACCTGTCGTATGTAATTTTATTTCAGCTTTCCAGCTGATATCCACCAGTCTGCGCTGACAGGTGTCGTGTCGTATCTCTGAGCAGATTTCTTCTATACCAACAGTTCGGCTCTCCAGGAAACTGTCGTTCTTGCTTCAAAACGTAAGTATTTCGCTAGTAAACTAGCGAACAAAAGTTTGCAGTTAAACGAACATGTGAAGGTAATTTCCGCCTTGAGTAAGCGTAACCGTTACGTCACTTCCTTCTTCTTTTGAAGGGTCCGGTGTTGTGCCAAAAATGTTTCCCTGTGTGTTTTTTATGTGTATCTTTGGGAATGTTGTTAAATAGACTTGGGTGAACAGGGTTTACAAAGGAAATATATATAAAATTAAAAAATTACCCATTTAGTATCTCTATAACTCTGATTTATTGTACTTACATTATAACCAATCCGATTCTTTTTGTCCACTTAAAAAATGCTTACAGAACTATTGTTACATTTGTTGCAATTTCTCCTGTCCTCTTGGCCTGATTACTCTTTAAAAAGACATTTTAATGTCAACATTTTTTAACTGCATAAATAAAGGATATATAAAAGTCACTGCCAAAAACTGATTGCAGCTTCTACCTTGTTACAGGAATGTTGTTTGTGGCTCAAGCTGGCTTGATATCATTAATGAGGGATATATTTGACATATGTTTCACACATTATAGACCAACAAGTTATTCATAGCAGTTTAAATATGAGCAATCAGGTTTTGGCAAAAATCAGTTTTTGGCAGACAATCACTTTTTTATTGTAACACCGCCACGCTTGGCGTAAGGTACCTCATAAAGTCTGGTATTTTGCAGAAAATTGACTGTAGAATTTATTATATTTATTATTTAATGCCCACCAGTGGCAATTCCTCAAGCTTCAGGTTTCTTTCTGTAGAATAGTAGGAGCAGACCATCAAAGCATGCTTAACAGTTTCTGCTGTTCCACATGTGCATTTTTATTCAGCATGTGTGTGCTCATTTTTCACAAATAAAACATGGTGTTTCTGTATCTTAACATTGTTTTGCAGTGAAAAGTAACTGCCCCCTTCATTTCATTCTCCCACATATTCTGCCACATATGAGTTGTGCTTTCTTTGATGATGCATCTGAATTCAGAAGTTCTGATGTTTATTCTTAATAAGCTTTTGGATTTAATATGCCAAATACATCTCATTAATACCATTTTGACTGCTAACACACAACACTCATTCTCCCCGATTCAAACAGAAACCCCCCCTGATTCTGCTTTTTCTTGTTCAGCAGAATGAATAGCTTCACCCTTAAGTCTCACCCTAAGTTTGGTTATTTGACCCATCATCAGTTTTTCCAAATTTGCTGTTTTCAGAATTTTTCTACGAGTAAAGCTGGGCTTGTAGTTGTCAGTGATTTAGTTTGAATTACCTAATAATTGTGAAAGTAATGATTTATTGATCCAGTTTACCATGATCTATGACACAATATTATAAAGGGTTTAATTAGCCTAATAATATGTAATATGATGTAAAACAGTGCACAACCTGAGCTGAGGTGCTTTAACCTCCTCTACATCCCTGTTAGCAGGATGAAGGCGCCCTCTTGTGTTGTGCATCGGTTACAGAGTTCAGTTGTTAACCTGCAGGAAGACAAAACTTCACTGAGCCTTCAGCAGCTTCAACATCATCAGTAAAGACAGATTTAAATATGTGTAATATCACACTGTGTCAGTTTGTTCACAGGAGTCACAACCTGTAACACTGATGCTGCATTCAGGCATCCGCCCCCCCCAAAAGCAAAACAAACAAAAAAAACCCAACAGTTATCCAATTTTACAAGTAATGTAGTGATCAACAACTAAAATAAATGTCTCATTTCTCGGTAATGAAGCTCTTTTAGTGATGAAAGCTGAAATTTCACAGAAAAAGCTTAACTCTGAATTTTGTTTCAGAAGGAAAACTGCTTCAGCAGTTTCTCGCAGATTAGTTTCAAATTTTCTCGATCAGAGGGAGATCCTGAAATAATGAGTAAAAGACCTTGTTCAGGGTTCAGGGTTTTATTTTTTCTT
>NW_024582536.1:223541-224303 GCF_018398535.1 Haplochromis burtoni | reverse complement strand
CAGCCACCCCACCACCCATTCATCACCCAGCATGTGTTGCTGGTCAGCCACTGTGGCCATGCTACTCATTCTGGCACGAACTACACATCAAGTCAATCCCATGAGTGTTCGGTGGGATTGAGGTCTGGACTACAGGCAGGCCATTTCATCCTCCCTTCTCTCAGATTCTGGGGGTAGTCTCTGATAAACCCCGGACTGTGGGGGTGAGTGTTGTCATATTGGAGCAGAGTTTGGTCTCAGCCTGTGGAGATATGGGACTGCCACTGATGCAGAATCTCATCTCAGTGTAACTGAGCATTAAGGTCCAATGATGACAACCTTGTTTTTCCAGTGAGGGGGATGTAGTCCCAGTCTTCCATATCCTCTTGCATACCTTTATTTCAAATCTACTGGAGCCAGCCCACAAAATTATGAATTTTATATATGGTGCGGTTGTGTATGTGTTGTGTGTCAGGTATAATGTCAATGAGAGGACTTGAAACGGCTCGCATTTGATTATTAATTCAGGCGTTGCATTAAGGCCTAGTGTAAAATAGCAGCGAATCATCTAGTAAACATCAAGAATATAAATACAGAGCTGAGAATGAGCCTGTTTCTCCTTCAAAGTAGCATTGATAAAATATAATATCCAACCTTAAAACATTAAAAATGTTTTGTAGGAAAACCAACCCAAATGCAGGACTCAAAAAACAGGCAGGAGTAACAAAAACCTAACATTTAATTAGGTCAGCAACCAGCTTTCAAAATGAAACACACTGAAAC
>NW_024582536.1:174912-223516 GCF_018398535.1 Haplochromis burtoni | reverse complement strand
AATTTTAATTACCCAACTCAATCAATCATGAATTAGCTGGCTGTTAACCCAGTGACCTCAGGAATTATTGAAGAGAGGGGGGAGAAAACACCGCTTTTGGAAACAATGGTCTAAAAACTAGGCAGGTAACCCTTAAAAGGAAATACATATTTTTTTCTATTATACAAGTTGTATGGTATCGTTTAGGTTTTTTTCATCCCGAATACCGAACCTGCTAATTTGCCAAATATCCTAGGTAACTTTTTGAAACGAGGTGCCCGTAAGAGTTGCTTTTTTAACGGGGTGCATCAAACACGTGCTCTCTAATAAGAAGGAGACAGAACACAAACTTTGATCCTAAAGAATGGAGAACAAATTTGTCCAAAAACCTCTCATGTTCAGCTGTTTTTTTTTTTTTTTGTAAAAAGATAACAATGTTAGCCTTTTCTGCAGCTATGGGGCATATATGGTATCACTCTTGGCTGGAAGCAGTGCTTAAACAATGGAAAAAAAACACAAACTTTGTCCAAAAACCTCTCATGTTTAGCTGTTTCCCACTTTTTCTTTGGTCATTTTAGCCTTTTTGGCCAGGGTGAAGGGAGTATCTGCCATCAAACAAGAGGACAGCCGCATGTAGCTATGATGATGTTTGCTAGTTCACCTTACATGCATTAATGTAATAACGTGGTTAGCCTACTCAACGTAAATTACACACGAACAACATTAAGCTACTCACGCAGAGAAGAACGGCTGCTGCTGCATCATCATCCGTCATCATTTCTGCTACACTGGCAGGGCTAGGGGCCAGGACTCTATTCTTCGGGTTTTTGGGGGATGTTGCTCCGGGTCCGATAACAGGCAACCCACCCGCAGTAGATGTGCACGGTGTGAGGTCTCGCAGCAAGCTATCAAATACGGCGCATTTCTCGGCTTTTAAAAAAAAAAACGCTATGCGTCGCCAGGTGTTTCATCGGATTCTTGGTGTTACCTCCTTTGACAGTATCACAGTATCAGCTTAAAGCACTTGTTGCTGCTGAGTTTGCATATTTTGCTGTGAAGTACAGCCAGACTTTTGACCGCTTCGCCTTGGGCATTTTTAATCTGTAGCTCTGCTCTAACTGAACGTACGTACCTGGCCCCGCCTACTATCCTCGGAAACGTAAAATGATTGGCTAGAAGTGTATCACAGCTCAGGAAAAAAAAAAGCACCGAAATAAAGCACCGAAATGTGCGCTGCTTTTCGGTCTGGTTACTACCGTTTATGTCAGAACCGGTGCCATCATGGCACCGGACACCGGTACCCATCCCTATTCATTATAATCTGATATCTTCTGCTGCCGTGAATATGTGTACATGGTTTTCACTATGTTTACTTTTGACACAATCTACAATTAACTTCTTTCTAAGCTCATTTTCAGGTTGTAACATTAATTAGACTCTCAAAACAGTGTCTGTCTTCTCAAGCAACACACTCTTTAGTTTTAGTCATTTAAATGTTGTGGCATGCAGTATAGGTCTAATGTTAAACAGTTAAAAAAAAAGTTGCATGCTACATATTGCAGCTGGCCCTGTGTATTTTAAAATAAAAGCAACTTTCATCTCTGATTAGAATACATAAGTCAAACTTTATTAAGATCATTACAGCTTTACATACCTATTCTGTGTAACTTCATTTCAGGTTTCCAGATGGTATCCAGTAGTTTGCGTCGCTCTTCCCCGGTCCAGACAATAATGCCCTCAGCGTCTTGCTTCAGTACAAAATGCTCTTCCTCCTGATTGATGCAGGGTTCCTCCTCTTTAATCTTCGGGTCCTCCTGGTCCACGCTGGAGTTCCTCTCTTGCTTATAGGCCTGCTGGTCATCCAAACCCTCCTCTTCTTTACACTTCATGTTGTTGTTGGAAATCTTGACTAAACAAAGGAACAAAGTTCAGAATATAAAACGTTCAGGTAGCCGCTGCCAGCTTCGCCCTTTGAGTTTTGCTGGAGGCTCTACTTTAAAAGCTGTTTCACTTTATCCCATTTATATCTCTTTTATTTTATTTTTTTTAATTTATTTAACCAGGAAGATCCCATTGAGATTAAAAACCTCTTTTTCAAGGGAGACGTGGCCAAGATAGTCAGAGGCAGCTCTTTGTCATGATTTCTACATAAATACTCTCAGATTTGAAAACGGAAGCAGAGCAAACCAATGTGGACTCTGGTGCTGCCATGTGAAAGAAATCCAGCGGGTATACATATATATTAAAGCTTCAGTTATTTTAGACAATTATTTAAAAACAACAATGAACCTTAATATATTTCAAAGACATGAATTATACTCCCTACCAGAGTGGCCTAGTAGGGAGTTTAGTATTACTCAGGAATATTAGAGCAACTCCAGGTGAAACTTTGTGTACTCTAGTGGACCCAGAAGTGGAATCTTTTGAGAATTTCATGTCAGCATTTAAGGACTTTTTAAAACGTTGTAATGATACGATTGACTTTGCTCACTTTCATCAAAATTGTCTTTCATTCTCACAAAAATATTACTTATGCTTGATTTTCTCTCTCGATAAGACTCTCAGTAATGTAGTAATGTAAAGTGAAAATGAGCATGAAAGCAGTTTGGATTACCTTTAAAATGAAATAACTGAAACCTTAAAACTGAAACCAGTCTCTCTCACACACTTCTCCCGCTTTCTCTTTTTCACTCGCTCCATTTTGAGTGCACAATATCATAAATCAACCTGATAGCCAAACAGGAAAAACATTTACTGTAAATTGGTCCTTTCACGGGCCGCAACCACCGAAATCAGCAAAAAAGAAAAAAAGACGCACTACCATAAAACCCTGGGTAGAAGCGCAAGAAAGAATTGTCGGCTGAATGCTCACTTAACCGCAGTCCTAAATCAGACCTCTGATTTCGGTGCTACTTCCCTGAGAGCACCACAGCCTTACACACCTGTCGTATGTAATTTTATTTCAGCTTTCCAGCTGATATCCACCAGTCTGCGCTGACAGGTGTCGTGTCGTATCTCTGAGCAGATTTCTTCTATACCAACAGTTCGGCTCTCCAGGAAACTGTCGTTCTTGCTTCAAAACGTAAGTATTTCGCTAGTAAACTAGCGAACAAAAGTTTGCAGTTAAACGAACATGTGAAGGTAATTTCCGCCTTGAGTAAGCGTAACCGTTACGTCACTTCCTTCTTCTTTTGAAGGGTCCGGTGTTGTGCCAAAAATGTTTCCCTGTGTGTTTTTTATGTGTATCTTTGGGAATGCTTGTTAGACAATAGACTTGGGTGAACAGGGTTTACAAAGGAATATATATAAAATTAAAAAATTACCCATGTTAGTATCTCTATTAACTCTGTTTATTGTACTTACATTATAACCAAGTCCTTCTTTGATCCACTTAAAAAATCTTACAGAACTATTGTTAATATTTGTTGCAATTTCTCTGTCCTCTTGGCCATTACTCTTTAAAAAGACATTTTTAATGTCAATGACATTTTTTAACTGCATAAATAAAGGTATATAAAAGTCACTGCCAAAAACTGATTGCAGCTTCTACCTTGTTACAGGAATGTTGTTTGTGGCTCAAGCTGCTTGTATCATTCAATGAGGGTATATTTGACATATGTTTCACACATTATAGACCAACAAGTTATTCATAGCAGTTTAAATATGAGCAATCAGGTTTTGGCAAAAATCAGTTTTTGGCAGACAATCACTTTTTTATTGTAACACCGCCACGCTTGGCGTAAGGTACCTCATAAAGTCTGGTATTTTGCAGAAAATTGACTGTAGAATTTATTATATTTATTATTTAATGCCCACCAGTGGCAATTCCTCAAGCTTCAGGTTTCTTTCTGTAGAATAGTAGGAGCAGACCATCAAAGCATGCTTAACAGTTTCTGCTGTTCCACATGTGCATTTTTATTCAGCATGTGTGTGCTCATTTTTCACAAATAAAACATGGTGTTTCTGTATCTTAACATTGTTTTGCAGTGAAAAGTAACTGCCCCCTTCATTTCATTCTCCCACATATTCTGCCACATATGAGTTGTGCTTTCTTTGATGATGCATCTGAATTCAGAAGTTCTGATGTTTATTCTTAATAAGCTTTTGGATTTAATATGCCAAATACATCTCATTAATACCATTTTGACTGCTAACACACAACACTCATTCTCCCCGATTCAAACAGAAACCCCCCTGATTCTGCTTTTTCTTGTTCAGCAGAATGAATAGCTTCACCCTTAAGTCTCACCCTAAGTTTGGTTATTTGACCCATCATCAGTTTTTCCAAATTTGCTGTTTTCAGAATTTTTCTACGAGTAAAGCTGGGCTTGTAGTTGTCAAGTATTTAGTTTGAATTCTAAATAATTGTAAAGCTAATGATTTATTGATCCAGTTTACCATGGATCTATGAAACATGCATTATGATAAAGGGTTTAATTCAGCCTAAAATAATGAGAATGTAAAACAGTGGACAAACTGAGCTGAGGTGCTTTAACCTCCTCTACATCCCTGTTAGCAGGATGAAGGCGCCCTCTTGTGTTGTGCATCACTTTCAGATTTCACTTGTTAACCTGCAGGAAGACAAAACTTCACTGAGCCTTCAGCAGCTTCAACATCATCAGTAAAGACAGATTTAAATATGTGTAATATCACACTGTGTCAGTTTGTTCACAGGAGTCACAACCTGTAACACTGATGCTGCATTCAGGCATCCGCCCCCCCCAAAAGCAAAACAAACAAAAAAAACCCAACAGTTATCCAATTTTACAAGTAATGTAGTGATCAACAACTAAAATAAATGTCTCATTTCTCGGTAATGAAGCTCTTTTAGTGATGAAAGCTGAAATTTCACAGAAAAAGCTTAACTCTGAATTTTGTTTCAGAAGGAAAACTGCTTCAGCAGTTTCTCGCAGATTAGTTTCAAATTTTCTCGATCAGAGGGAGATCCTGAAATAATGAGTAAAAGACCTTGTTCAGGGTTCAGGGTTTTATTTTTTCTTCAGTTTTTTAAAGTAAATATCTCTTCATTGATTATAATCATAAATATTATAGTTTTATATCATTAATTTGTCATTTTAATGCAAATATTTGGTCTACCAAACAGATAAAAGTAACTGTACTTTTAGGTTAACATTTTTCGCCTTGGTCAGCAATGACTCTTGGGATAGTGGGCCACAAAGGATACACTTGGTGTTTCGTTCAAATCTCAGGAAATGGAGGACACATTTGCCATAAAACAACTTTTAAATAAGTTTTTCAATCTGCCAATGCCAAAAAGCTTTTTCTGCTACTGACTCTTGATTGGTCTTGTTCATTAGATTTGACTGGATGGTTGTCTGGCAATTTAACAGTTCATTGATTTAACAAACAGAGGCCTCAGTAGCATGTGGAAGAACCATATAGAGCATGGCATCTCCTCCTCATGCTGGTCACACAGTGCTGTGGGATGGCATCCCATTCATGGTAAATGGTAAATGGCCTGCATTTGTATAGCGCTTTTCTAGTCCCTAAGGACCCCAAAGCGCTTTACACTACATTCAGTCCTTCACCCATTCACACACACGTGATGGCAGCTACATTGTAGCCACAGCCACCCTGGGGCGCACTGACAGAGGCGAGGCTGCCGGACACTGGCCCACCACCATGGGGTTGGTATCTTGCCCAAGGATATTTGGCATGCAGCCAGGAGGCAGCCTGGGATCGAACCACCAACCTTCTGATTAGTAGCTGACCTGCTCAGCCACCCCACCACCCATTCATCACCCAGCATGTGTTGCTGGTCAGCCACTGTGGCCATGCTACTCATTCTGGCACGAACTACACATCAAGTCAATCCCATGAGTGTTCGGTGGGATTGAGGTCTGGACTACAGGCAGGCCATTTCATCCTCCCTTCTCTCAGATTCTGGGGGTAGTCTCTGATAAACCCCGGACTGTGGGGGTGAGTGTTGTCATATTGGAGCAGAGTTTGGTCTCAGCCTGTGGAGATATGGGACTGCCACTGATGCAGAATCTCATCTCAGTGTAACTGAGCATTAAGGTCCAATGATGACAACCTTGTTTTTCCAGTGAGGGGGATGTAGTCCCAGTCTTCCATATCCTCTTGCATACCTTTATTTCAAATCTACTGGAGCCAGCCCACAAAATTATGAATTTTATATATGGTGCGGTTGTGTATGTGTTGTGTGTCAGGTATAATGTCAATGAGAGGACTTGAAACAGCTCGCATTTGATTATTAATTCAGGCGTTGCATTAAGGCCTAGTGTAAAATAGCAGCGAATCATCTAGTAAACATCAAGAATATAAATACAGAGCTGAGAATGAGCCTGTTTCTCCTTCAAAGTAGCATTGATAAAATATAATATCCAACCTTAAAACATTAAAAATGTTTTGTAGGAAAACCAACCCAAATGCAGGACTCAAAAAACAGGCAGGAGTAACAAAAACCTAACATTTAATTAGGTCAGCAACCAGCTTTCAAAATGAAACACACTGAAACGTGATAGAAACCCATAGCGGAAGGCTAGGGGAAAAAACTAAAACTAAAAAAGAACTATATTTTTAAAAAAAAAATTAGCTGGAACACAAAGAAGAAAAAGAAACTCAAGTAATGATTACAATAAAACAAAAGCATAAAAATAACAAAAATGTTTTAAACAATAACAAAACTCCAAGACTAAAGCACAACCCCCCCCCCCCCCCCCCCAAAAAAAGTTAACAAAATATTAAAGACAATTTGCATACAAACGAAAGTCCTTTACAAACAGTTAATCTCAGTGAAAGAAACATTTAAGTCCTCGTTGTCGTAAAAAGTTAATTTTATCACCACTTGATTATTTCAGTGGATGAAACTTTAAAGCACTGCAGAGGAAAGTTATTTAATATAAGACAACTGGTCATATCATATGCTAATCATCAGGCTAAATATGACAAAAGTGCTTATTTGAAGACCAAAAGCAATGACAAACCATATAAACATATTAAACATCTTTTACCATTACACTTTCATGCAGCTTAACTGTAAACCTGCAGCTACACTACGCAAATGTCTCGTCACCAGAAGTGTTTCATGAAATCTTTATTTAAACTTTAAAGATAAATAACATACTAAGCACATCGCTAAGAACACAATAAACACTACAACACATTCAGTGACCTGAAAGTCTCGTCCGTCTCTTGCTAGTGGAGTTTTTCCTTGATCTGTTGCTTAGCCGGGCAGCTTTTTCGTTTACAGCATCAATAAGTACGCATAATTTACTTACTGCGCATAAGCGTAGATATACACATTATAACAGATGGACTCCTATGTTGTTGTAAGCTGTCTGACGTTTCTTAGTTGCCCTCCATCCTCAGCTGGAGTAAATGATCGAGTCCATTCACCAACCGCACCATGCTTTGCTTAGAATGTCTGGATTTTTAATAAACTCATTAACTTTAAGAGTCATGTTTTTGTCAAACCATGTGAAGGACCGAAATTTCATTTGACAATCAGGTGCCATGTTACAAATCATGTTGCTTGTCAATACTGCACTACAACTTCCATAAGCGTACATATTTATTTACCAGCCCAGAGACATTATACACACCTCCTGCCATCAAGCCATTTGTAATGAAATACAGGTTAGCCATTTAAAAAGAATAAATAAATAAAAATGATACAATACAGAAGAAAAACTGGAAAAAACCCTCAAAGAATCAAATCTTTACTATGAAAAACAAAACTAAACAAAAATGAACATTTGTTTAAGCTTTTTTCCTTTTTAAAACAACAAAGCTATTTAGTGAATCAAGTTTAAGGACATAATTCTACAATTAATTTTTGTGTATTATCTCTACAGGCTAAAAATATCATTTTTAGATTTAAAAAACAAACAAACAAAAGGCTTTCCCTACAATTCCTAAAAGAGTAAGCCAGTATTAGAATATATGAGATCATTTTTTCCTCACAGGTGTTGCACTGATTTGGCGTCTCACCGGTGCAGGCTGTGCTATGAACACAGTGCTAAAAATCTAAAGGATGACATTTTCAACCAGTATGATTTCTCATGTGTCTTTTTAACTGTGTTTTCTGCTTGAATGTTTTCCCACATGTGCTACAAAAATGTGACTTCTCGCCCGTGTGAATTCTCATCTGTGCTTTCAATCCAAATGAGTATCTATATCTTTTGCCACGGGGGCCAGGCGATAATGGCTTCTCACCTGTGTGAATTTTCATGTGAGTTTTCAAGTGTATCATTTGACTGAAGCTTCTCTCACATATGGTGCAAACATATGGCTTCTCACCTGTGTGAATTCGTGTGTGTTTTCGGAATCCTGATAAGTCCCTGAATGTTTTTCCACAGATGCTACAAGAATATGGCTTTTCACCTGTGTGAATTCTAGTGTGAGTTTTGAATGATTTTAAATCTCTAAAACATTTCCCACAAGTACTGCAAGAATACGGTTTCTCACCAGTGTGAATTCTCATGTGAACTTTGAATGCAGATGAGAAACTGAATTTGTTTCCACAGACACTACAACAATAAGGCTTCTCACCTGTGTGAACTCTCTGGTGTTCATTTAGTCCAGATTTAAAATGAAAGACTTTTCCACAAGTTTCACATTTTAAACACTTTTTGAATGTGTTTGTTGTATACTGGCCCTCTGAGCCGGGAGACTCATCTGCTCCCTCACCGCGAGGTTTCCTCTTTATCGGCTCTGCTCTTCTAGTTGATCCCAAATCCACATGCCTGCCTTCTTCCACATCTCGCCTCTGTGGTTCAGGTAAGTTATGAGAGAGAAACTGCTCACGCTTTGGTTCTGGCCTACACTGCTCATAAGTCTGAGTCACCATAAAGGTATCACTCTCCTGCTTCAGTGCAAACTGCTCTCCCTCCTGACTGATGCACAATTCCTCTGGTTCCTCTTTAATGTGTTGCGGCTCTGGGTGCTCCTGGCCCAGGCTGGAATACCTCTCCTGGTTACACACCTGATGGTCATGCAGACCCTCTTCTTCCTTACAGTCGTGTTGTTGAGGGAGGTCTGAAGGGACAAATATGAAAACACATCTTTGGTTCTGGATGTCTGGATTCGGAGCAGTTGCAGTCATGGTACAAAAACATAGAATTACATATTAAATTAAAAATAAAATGTTGTTAGCAGGTCTTAAATTAAGCAGATACAGTCTCAGATAATAAAAAGTAAACAGATGCTGCTAATCTAAAGTACTTTATTAACTGATCATCTTTACGTGTGACCACCTCTATAGCTTCTTTGGCATTTTCCGGACTGGAGGTTAAAGATGTGTGTTTTTGCAGATTGCAGAACATTCAAAATTTTACAATTATTCCAAAACAGAAGCTTTACAAAATATTTGTTTCATAAAGTCTTCTACAACAGGATAAAATGCAGAATTAATTAAATGTTCATTAAAAATTACTCAGCAGCCTTTCATTGCCCCCTTTTCACAAGGAAAACTAGTTGATCTTTGCTGGTTTCAGACACTAAACACTTTGTCCGCTGACAATTTTAGACTCTCATCTCAAATTTGATAAGCATGTAAAGAAAATGTCATAGTAGTTATGGCTAATCTGAATGCTTTAACTTAGTTTGACACTGTATAGCGACATTAGCATACCTACATTATCTAGTCTAGTTTTCAAGTGTATAAATACTCTGGGGCCAGAGTGTCTTGGCTAGATAAATTCAAAGACGAAACAGTAATCGCAGTACTAGGAGCACAGTTAATGGGAAAAGTAAAATGCCATATTAAAGATCTAAATCAGGATTCTCTATAAAGGCCTCAGTCTTTCATATCACTGGCCCACTCGTCTTTACAGCAGTACTTCAGTTCACTGAGACTTACAGGCTTTGCTTGTATATGCTCCCTCAAGGTCCTACCACAACATTTTAATAACATTGGGTCTGGGCCATTGCAACACTGTGACCGTTTTCAGCCATTCTGTTGTAGATTTGGTGGTGTGATTGGGATCATTGTCCTGTTATATGATTCATTCTCCTCCAAATTTTATTAATTAGAAAGACCGTTTCAAATGTGACTCTACAGGGTGGGCCATTGTTTTTCTTGTGACATTACCAATAAGTTTGATGTGTCACATGGCCCTCTTCCTATTGAAAAAACAAAAGTTGTATCCAAGATGACCGACTTCTAAATGGCCACCACCCATCTTGAGGAGTTTGCCCCCTCACATATACTAATGTGCCACAAACAGGACTTTGATATCACCAACCATTCCCATGTTATTACAGTGTATCCACATAAATGGCCCACCCTGTACAATACTTTGTTATGGTCCTGTAGCTGGAAAACAAGCCCAAATCATCACCCATCCACTACTGTGCAAAAGAAGTGGTATGAGGGCTTTTGTAAAATATGGTGCTGTGTATTATAGCAAACCCCTCCACTTCTTTCCCCTATTCTGTCCAAAGGACATTGCTCTAGACATCTTGTGGTTTATTCAGATTGAACACTGCAAACCTAAGCCATGCTGCCATGTTCTTTTTGGGGGCGAGATTAGCCTTTCTCCTGGCAACTCTTCCAAACAACCCCAATTTTTTTTTAGTCTTTTACTAATTGTACTGTCATGAACTTTAACATGGCAACTAAGGCCTTTACAGTCTGGGATGCATCTCTTGAATTTCTTGCAATTTCATTGACCATTGAGATGTATTTGCTAGGCTATCAATAACTGGAAAGAATGGCAGCTACCTTGAATGTTTTCCACTTGTGACTAATCTTTCTCATTGTAGAATGATGGACTCCAAATTGTTTAATGACCTTTTCCATATGAGTAGACAACAGCTGCTTGCGTAGGATCATTGCCAATGTCTTTTCTAATACTACAGCTGCCACTTTAACTGATTTTTTTTGTACCACCTCAGCTGGATCCTTTGAAGAAAAGTAAGTTCACTCAGAGTCAGTCTCAAATTACAGAGGTCCTTCTGGGCTGAGCCTAGAAACCCACTGGAACAAGCTCATTTCCACAAATATGCCGACATTTAGAGGAGATGTTGAAAATTTATGTTTTTACTGAGGTAGTATTCTGTAGCATTTTATTTTTGTCTCCTGGTGCCTTTGTGAGCTCTTTTCGCAAGCAGTCATACTTGCAAATGACTGACGTCCCAGTTTGTTTACTTGGATTTGTTGAAGCATCACTTTCACTTGTTTTGGTCATATACTTATCATGTTTATATTTATTTTATTTAAAAGAGAGTGCATATTAATGAATATGCCAAATTTAGCTATATAGGCTAATTTTCATCTGCACTCTTTACAGTTTGTTGGTGCTTTCTTCAGGTTTGTGGTGTTTCACCATGACAGTTCAAGTGTGTGTGTGTGTGTGTGTGTGTGTGTGTGTGTGTGTAAGATCTCTACAGCACAGCTGCATACCTGATCTGTGTAATAAATTTCTTTCAGGACTCCAGATGACATCCAGCAGCCTGAGGCGCTCTTCCCCGGACCAGAAAATGATGCCATCGGCCTCCTGTTTCACTACAAGCTGCTCTCCTGCCTGAGCGATGCAGAGTTCCTCCTGTTCCTCTTTAATCGGTGGAAGATCAGGATTCTCCTGGTCCACACTGGAGCTCCTCTCCTGGTTACAGACCTGCTGATCATCACAAACTTCTTTGTCCTTAGACTTCATGTTGCTGTGGGATGTCTTGATGAACAAAGTGACACAAGAAAAAGTTACTAATGTGATGACAGGAAAACAGATCTGAGCAAATACAGTCCAGCAAATGTAATAATAATAATAATAATAATAATAATAATAATAATAATAATAATAATAATAATAATAATAATAATAATGGATTGCATTTATATTTATATTGCATTTCGAGACCCTCAAAGCGCTTTACAATCCCACTTCCACAGTCACTCTCACATTCACACACTGGTGGAGGCAGCTACAGTTGTAGCCACACTGCCCTGGGGCAGACTGACTGTTTCTATTAAGGAACAACTTCAGAATATCAAAAATCCCCCAGAAGCTTTTGCTTTTTCACAAACAGATACTATTACACTGGTTACTTACATCCAAACAAACTTTCAACCATAAAAATTACATTTAAATCAACAATGACACTTTTTTTTAAAATCAAAAGCTTGTTCGATAAAGGACTAGGCCTAATTAGCAACTCTTTCATTCAGATGGTTGCCTGCTTTCATATTCAGAATTTGTCCTTTTACCAAACATGTGATACCAAAATAATACGCAAATGTTTGCGATGCAAGTCCAGATTGTGCAGTGAGACATTTAGTATTTGCAGCACAGATGGAAACTACATCACACCACCCTTTGATCTTGGCTCTCCCACGACTGTATCTTTAATCAGCAACAAAGCATCAACAGAAAGATCAGAAACAAAAAAAAAAAAAAAATTTACCCAGAAAGTTCCTACTGACCAACAAATTAAAAGAGGTGACATTTAACACCATTAAACGTTACCTCACAGTGACCAGACTTGTTTACATTTCTTTTATCCGACAAGCTTCTCTAGTTCTAAAACCTAATGGTGAAGAAACCCGGGTATTTCAACTCTAGTGGGAGTTGTCCCTTAGGAACTTGACCCACTATTGATTATGTGAAAAAGGGCGTAGGTCATTATCAGCAGAATTTTCATTTGAAACCATTGTAAGATCTGCCCTCACCCGATTATGGCCTATTGAGATCAACTGATGCAAGATGTGATGTGAGTGGGCCCTGAGGTGCCTGAAGTGATCTTAAAACTGTATTGTAGGTGCAGACGGTTGATGTCGTAAGCCACCCCCTCTGTTCAAGGATGGCAACAATGGAATCCTCGAAAGAGCGACCTTTGACCTTTAGATGCTGATGTACACCCAAGTCTTGTCAACGTGGCTCTTCTATGCTGTGCCATGCATTTATGGAGTGGCTGCTGCACTGCACCGCATGCACCATGTTGTTTTGTAAAGGAGCGTATGCGGTGCAGTGCAGTGAAGAGTGCTCAGACTTCTACATTGAAGAAACCAACTTTAAAATAAAATATTTGTAAGTTAAAATAAAAAGATCAAATAATGAAAACTCTGACAAGACTCAAACCTGTTTCTGTGACCACAAGCTAACATTCTCTTTCTGATACCACTAAGCAGCCCAGAGTCTCGAGTTTACTTAATACATCCTGTTCAAAAGCTTGGTTGATAAAAGACTGGGCCTAATTAGCCAACTCCTTAATTCAGATGGTCTCCTGCTCAGTTTAACACAGGCGGCTTCCTGCTCAACAAAACAAAACATCACTTTATTTTGTATATAATTAGCAACTGGACGCTTGTGTTTACACAGCAGAAATTGATGAATCCACGGATGTAATCCGAAACACGGACTGGAATATCTAAACCAATCTATCTTGTTCAGGTAAAAACCAGCTAACCCGGAACACCTGCGTTTACATTCTGGTTTTCTGTTAACGGGTCCTGAATGCTGCTTCTGTTTCACTGTTTGGCCGTGAATGCGGTACACCGGCCTGCACACACACCGCATGGAGTCCGCGGGTGACCGCAAGCACGAAGGTTTTCACCGCGATGTTTTAGTAAAGTCACTTTCTGCTGTGTCTCTCTGGATGTTTAGTGTTAAACGCTTACCTTTCAAAAAGACAGAAGCACTTGTGTGATTAGCTGCTCCCTGATTTTAGTCTGTTAGCATACAAGCTGCGCTCAGATCAGTGTCAGTTCAATGAGACCGTCACAGTTTCACAAACCTGCTTTGTGTGACTTTATCTCGGGTTTCCGGTTGTTCTGCAGCAGTCTGAGCTCACGGCTGACCTCCTCCTCATATTTCGTTTGTTAAGCTGGCAGGATTTCCTCAGCAGCAGCAGATAAACTCTCACACAGCGAACTAAATATATTGTTGAGTAATAAAAGTCACGTCATTTCCGTTCTGTTTCGTCTTCCGGTTAATCACGCGTATCGAAGTCGCACTGCTGCCCTCCTCTGGTCATTCTTACAATTTCAACCAGAACGAAGTCATTACATAGTCTTTTGCAGAAACCTGGATACAGAATTTACACTTCTCCAGTGATCCCAGTTCAGTGTTGATCTAAAGAATAGACTGTGATGTCATCCCTGACAGTTCCGCATGCATGAGGTTTCTTTCTGAAACCTGTAATGCCAGCGAGAACCTGGTCAAATTCACCTCATCCCTCCTCCTGCTTGTTTTTACACATAACACATTTTCTGTATCTTAACGGTCATTTATAATGAGAAGTAATGGCGCTCCTTCATTCTCCCACTGCTTCTGGCACAACACTGTTATGTTTTCTTTGATGATTCAGAACAGCCCATCCTTAGCTTAATACCTAAGGCGGTGACCCTTCTGTGTGTTGGTATCTACAGAAACCCTACTGATGCTCCTGTGTTTTCAGTACTATATAAGTAAATCTGATTGGACTCCAGCCTGAATTTCTTTCTTTCTGTAGTATAAACAGACAACCGCCTTCAGTCACCTAAGCTTTACATTGCCTGTAGGTCTGTTATGTCAAAATCAAAGTCTCATTTACCATTTTGCGGACCTTCTGGCCATCTGCATAAATCTGGGGTGCAGCTGAATAGTCACTTTCATTTAGGAAGGTTCCTAACTGAGTGACATGACAAGTATCTGTGTGGGAGCTGTAATAAGAGCTCATCTCTAGGTATTAAGAAAGCTGCTTCACTGATTGCTTTATAACGTCATTTAGCAGAGGATACAGTGAATCAACCTTTATGAAAGGAAAACAGATAATATCATCTCATAGTTCACAGCAACACAGTGTCTGACCACTCATGAAAAGAATCAACTGTCAAAGTGGCATGCACATGTAAATGCTAGTTGTATTTTTCAGTTTTCAACAGCAGCCCTTAAAGCCACAGCTGAACTATGGCCACAATAATAATAATAACATCTGCTTCTTGTTGCATGAGGGCCCTGCATGTATATAGGCTCTCTAAATCCAGATGAAGAGCATTAAAATGATCAAAATGCTTTTACTGTCACGGTTTACAGTGGCAGACCATGTGTTGGTGAGTGGGGACCCAGGTGCAGACACAGGCGAGGAAACCAAACTAACTTGAACAATAGGCGAGCCTTTTATTACGGCTTATAATCAGGTCAACAAAACAAGGGAGTACGCACAGAGGCAAAGCTAAACTGGGCAAGCTGAATACTGAGACTATGAAAGCTAGGAAGGCAATGACAAAGAGACTGTGAAGACTATGAACAGGACTTTGTGCAGGAACATGAAGGAACTATGAACTCATACACAAACAAGCAACATGACCTGCACAGTGTCCTGAAACCTGACATGACATGAGGGCTGGAACACAGACAACGCAACAATGAACAAAGGGAGACAGAGGACTTAAATACAAACATGAGGTGATCGGGGGAAGTGGAGACGCCAGAGGAAACAGCTGACACAAATGAATCATAATGACACCACAGGGGAAGAGTAAAATTAAACACAGTAACCATAGAAACACAAGATCTCTTCAAAATAAAACAGGAAACATAATGAGACAGACATGACAACACAAACTTGACAACATAAGACATGCAGACTTGAAACACATGAAGGGCAAGGAAGACTAAAACACAGCGGGAGAAGACATGAGTGGATCTAATGAACAGAGAACTAAAGGCTGAGCAACTTAGGAGCTTAAGCAAAATAGATGAACTTAACATAAACAAAGAATAACAAAATACAAGGACTCAAGTCCCAACTTTTGCAAGCAATCTGGATCGGATTAATTAATTTTTGCTTTGGGTCTTCTGGGATAGACTCCAGGCTCCTCCTCACCCCCTACTACAACCACTCACTGAACTGGATAAGAGGTAGATGTTAGAAATTTTGCTCTAAACATAGAAAACAAATAGGAGGAAAGGAATACACAAAATCACCTGTCCAGTAAGCATGTCACAGTGTGTGGAGTGAGAGAACCCAAGTGCAGAGTTTAACAAACAAAACCAAAAGACACATTTATTTAGGGTGATACATTTACTAAAATCAAAAGTCCATAAATGTGACTAATATATAAACTAATATATAAACTAAACACAAGGAGAACTGGAAGCACTAAAGGTTACTCAGAATACAAAGAGGAAACACAGACAGCCAATCAGGCAGAACAAGCTGTACAGCACAACAGGAAATGGAGGGAAACTGAGGCTATGAATACACAGAGAGAGAATGGAGTCAAAGGAAGTAGAAATATCTGAGGCACACGCATCACAGATCACCTTAATCCAAATAATGAGGCAGAAAGGAAAGTAAAACAACACAAAAGAAGGAACTACCATAACTGAAACTCGGAAATAAACAGTAAATGTGAATAAACTACACAGGAAAACAAGGGGAAACACTGAAGGAACTTCTGAGCGGAGAGTAATGCAAAGTATTAGTGGGACCTATAGAGGTCTACAAATTTAGAACAAGTCTCAAACCACTATAAAAATATTAACATCTTTCTCTGTTTTCAAACAGACTTTAAACAGTTGTTATTAAATTGTGTTTGATTTCAAACCCTATGTGGTTAACAATCCTTCAAAGCTTGCACTAGCACTCTATATGAGATTCAGACCATTGTTTTCATATCTACATACCGTCTAGCTTAGTATTATTTGCATGTTAGGATATTATATTAATCTGAGGACATTTTACTGGTTTATCTTAGTATTATAGTATATGTTGGTAAATATATATGCATTTGGTTTATATCTGATGTTCGGGGTTGTATTTATAATCTGTGATTAGCTTTTGGGCCCAATTTCAGAAATAACTATTTGTATATTATGGTTTTTGAATTTTTATTTTATTTTTATTTATGAATAACCTGAAGCTGATATCAGGAATGCAGACATTAATTGAAGCTAACATATATCAACACCTGAAGGTTTTTAATACATAGAAATCAAAGTAAAAACCTCATGAAAAGGAAACAGACTCTAGAACTGAGAGGCTCAATAGTACAAGTACATAGTTGAGCTAAGAACAAAGACAAAGGAACCAATAACACAAAATTTTCACAACAAACTAAACACTGTACAAGGGAAACAGGGAACTACAGTAGTAAACCAAAGACCAAACCAATCGAAATAATAATAAACCAACCCTGACTGAATTAATGCAAAAAGTGCAAAAAACTGAAAATCCTGGGTGCAGGATCAAGGATGATGGAAGGAGGAGTGAGAACAAATAAGGAGTAAAAAGCAATGCAAAAATAACGCTATGTTAATTTTTCTTGAAATCAACTATTTTGGAATGTTAATTACATGAGCAGCCTCGACCTCAGCTTCTTCTTAGCTTCTTCACAGTGCCACCTTCAGACATCTCAGGGCTAATTTTATCCCCCCACTGACATGTTTGCCTTGATTGGAAACGAAGAACTCCACAGGTCTGCTGACATGTTTTTAAATCAATCCCTGTTCTTTCACAGCCAAACGGTCCCCGGGTCCTAGTGTCCTTCTACGTATTCATTGTTTGAAACATAAGTAAATTACTGCCAGTTGATTTTTTTTTCTCCCAAAAATTAAATAATAAAATCAACCAAGAATAATTTCAGAAAAGAAAATTAAATTAAATAACTCATTAAATAAATCTAGTTAATTTCAGCAGTTTAATTAAATAGAAAACCATCTACAAGGTATAACAAAAAAGGGCTGGTGTACAGCAGCATGTGAGGAGAGATAAAGGGAGGAAGAAGAGTGTTCACCTGTTGACTTCATGTAAACGCTGCTACTGTAGCAAGACATAAAATGCATAAATGCTGCATCATTTTAATTGTTATCCATCTTAAACATGCAAATAAATGGATTAACTTAATTATTCTGTGAGTTTAAGGAAGTATTTTCAGCTGTTTGTTATCCCTCTGTAGTTTAGTTTGTAGTCGTCATGTCTGAATTTGTCCACTAGATGTCTCCCTTTGCCCACTTTTTCTATGTGACAGCTCTCTACGCCCATGATGAAACGTTTTCGTCAAGGCTCTCTGTTTAATGTTTGAACCAAGTTAAATTGTGTGCTCTTTACACATTTGCTGGTTCTGTTTCGCTGCTGCTTGTTCTTCTTAATAGTCTTGATGTTTTTTAAACAGTCTGTCCTGAAGCTGAAGAAACCAATTCTACAATGTTAGATGATACAGCTTCAGAATAATAACTAAGTAAAACTTCTGCAGCTTCAGCAACATCAGTAAAGAGAGATTTTAGTGTCTGCAATATCACTTTGTGTGAGTTTATTCACAGGAGACATAACGTGAAACACTGATGCTGCATTCAGGGATCGTGTAAAAGACGGTAGAGAAGATTTTCCAGTTCACAAATATCCTAAAACACTTTGCCTGTGGTGGTTTGAGAGTGATAGTTAGTGTGAGCAGATGATATAATCAGAGTAACAGAGCAGGAAAGGAGTAGTGATGTTCAAAAGATCAGAGAGTTATGGACGTATGAGATTATGGAGAGACTTTTAAAATTAACATGATCTTTTACAGGAAGCCAGTGAAGCTGTTGAAGGACAGGAGCTTTATGTTCTATGAAACATCTTTATGTTACTGCTGTGTATATTCACTATCCCTCCTCTGCAAACGTGAATAGTGTTACAGAGTTGAAAAGAGTGTCTGACAGGATCTGAAGTTTAAAGTGAGATTAAACTGGAAGGGAAGTGCAGTAGGTTAGGGTGATTAAGGATAGAGCTGGAAATGCACTAATGAGGGCATTTCAAATGCTCCTGAGAGGAGTACTTTTATTAGGTTCACCGGGAGGAGGCCTTGTCTGCTTAGGCTGCTGCCCCCGTGACCTGGCCCTGCATGAACGGAAGAAAATAAATGGATGGCTGGAAAATAAAAAAGAGAGGACAGATGGCAGAGAGACAGTGCATGAGGAAGTGCAGGAGATTGGTAAGGGGCAGGTTACAGCAGCTATGAAGGATAATGAGTGGAAAAGCAGTTGGTCCAGATGACATAACTGTGAAGGTATGGACGAGAGAGGGCAGTGATAATTACTTTTTCACACAGGGGCAGGTAGGTTTGGATAGATTTTTTACTTAATAAATAAAATGGACGTTTAAAATTGCATTTTGTATTTACTCGGATTATCTCGGTCTAATTTTAAAATTTACTTGACGGTCATGTCACATGATCGTGTGTCAAATATACAGAGTGCAGGCAGGGTGGAGTGGGTGGAGATGAGTGTTAGGGTGATTTGTGACAGAAGGATAGCTGCAAGAGTTGAAAGGGAAGGTTTAAAAGATGGAAGCGAGACCTGCTTTGATTTATGGTTTGGGAAATGTGACACTAACTAAAAGACAGAAGGTCAAACTGGAGAAAGCAGAGCTCAAGGTGCTCAGATTTTCATTGAGAGTTGCCAAGATGGACAAGATTCATACATCTGATGGACAGTTCAGCTCAAGCATTTTGGAGGCAAGGTTAGAGAGGCAACATTGAGATGGTTTGGGCATGCGCAGAGGGCTAGGGCAGAGGGAAAGGAAAGTTAATGACTAGAACTTTAAAGGAGGAGGAAAAGAGGAAGAGAACAGAGGACGTTCACAGATGTGGTGAAGGAGGACATGCAGTGGGTTGGTGTAACACAAGATGAATCAGATGTAAGCAGATGATCTGCTGTGAAAATCCCTAATGAAACGATACGCACAGCATATAATAGCTGTGTGTATTGTTTTTATGCCAGGAATTACTTTTGAGAAGCGAGAAGATGGTTTTAATGGTTTATTTTGTTTTGCAACAGATGTGCGAAGTTTGACAAAACAGTAAAATTCAGTAAAATTCCTCGTTTCAGATGGAGGATGAACTGTGGGGCTGCACCAAGGTGCAGTATACAGTATATCAGGTTCATTCTGACCGTGACTCATGCAAAGCTCCTGCAGTGTAACAAGTTTCCTGTAACCAAAATACCATTATAAAATTTGATCTATGGTAAAAACACTTTTCCCATCTTGTTGAAAAAAATATTAAATCCACATTTGCACAAAAGGTTTGCTTCTAATCATTTCAGTTGGTTACTTCGATGCATCCCTCTCATTAGACTGCACATTAAACCAATAGAGTAAATATATTTCATATCAAGCAGGTCAAACCCTATGTTACTGAGTTCACATCAAATTCAATACAAATAATTGTTGACATGATCACCAAAATTGATAAAATTTTCATGCAGTTTGAACTGTGAACCTGCTGCTAAACAAGAACTATAACACAGACGAGGACATGTTTATTCAAATAGTACAAAAAAGAAAAAAAAATCTGCTTCTACATTTATATAAAAAATATCAGTAACCAAGAAAAATGTGTGAAATAAGGCAGAATTTATGTTTCCTTTATATTTTAGATATTACTACTCAGAAAAATATATAAGGATTACTTTTAAAACTTTACTTGAACTGCATAAAACTCATAACCATTCAACACACACTGAAGGTTAATTTTCATTAATATGAATAGCTCGTCAAGTCCATAATGACGTATTTCTGTCCTATGTGTGGCACTTTCTTGCTAAACTCTGAACAACTGAATTAAAAGTTTTCCATAAAAAGCATGAAGTTCATCTATCCTTGATTTTCTATAAGAAAGGTATTTCTTAAAACACAACCTACATCTACAACTTATGTTTGTCATGTCTACAGCCTAAAACAAAACAACAAAAATAAATTCAGACAAATATAAAATCAGGGTTTCCGCTACATCAGGGGTGTCAAACTTATGCCCCACAAGATAATTATTGATTATCCGAAAAACAGCAAGTGTAGTGATACAGGACAGGTAGACACTGCTGCCATTCATCATAAGAATAGGACAGCAAATTGAATACATGATCGGTACAGTTCGTTAATGTTATGGAAATAAAATGCATATGAGATCAGCTTTTTAAGTGAGTGGGACACTTAACTAGTGTGACTTTTCATGTGATTTTTCAGGTTTGTGGCATAACTGAATCTTTTGTCACAGATGCTACAAGAGTGTGGCCTTTCACCTGTATGCCTTCTCATATGATTTTTTAAGTGTATCATCTGAATAAAACTTTTCTCACACACACTACAGGAATATGGCTTTTCACCCGTGTGAAGTCTTGTGTGAGTTTTGAATCCTGTTAAGTCACTAAAAGTCTTCCCACAGGTGCTACAGGAATATGGTCTTTCACCTGTATGGATTCTCATGTGTCTTTTCAACCCTGATAAGTCACCAAATCCTTTCCCACAGGTGCTACAAGAATATGGCTTCTCACCTGTGTGAGTTCTCATATGTCTTGTCAAGTGATTCACCTGAGTGAATCCTCTTCCACAGACACTACAGAAACGTAAGTTCTCTCCTGTGTGAACTTTGAGATGACTTTTGAATTTCAACTCATCACTGAAACTTTTTCCACAGGCACCACAAGTATGTGGTTTCTCACCTATGTGGACTCTCACATGTTTTCTGATTGCTGATGAATCACTGAAGTTTTTGCCACAAGTTCCACAAGTATGTGGCCTCTCACCCGTGTGAATTCTCATGTGTGTTTCCAGTCCTGATCGCTGAGTGAATCTTTTGCCACAGGTGCTGCAAGAATATGGTTTTTCACCTGAGTGGATTCTCATATGATTTTTGAATCCTGAAAAGCTACTAAATCTTTTCCCACACTCACTACAAGAATACGGCTTCTCACCTGTATGTTTTCTCATGTGTGTTTTCAAGTTTACCCTCCGACTGAATACATTCCCACAGTAGGTACAGGGGAAAGGTTTCTCACCGGTGTGCGTTCTTAAATGGCCTTCCAATATTGATTTTTTTCTGAATCTTCTCCCACAGGTGCTACAGGAAAAAGGCTTCTCACCTGTGTGGATTGTCATGTGACTGTCCAATCCTGACTTCAGTGAGAATCTTTTCCCACAGGTGCTACATGGATACGCCTTCTCACCTGTGTGACTTTTCATGTGACTTTCCAGTCCCGCCTTTATAACAAATCTTTTTCCACAGATGCTACAAGGAAATGGCCTGTCACCTGCATGATGTTTAACATGAATTTTGAAAGGTGATAAGAAAGTAAACTTTTTCCCACAGGTGTTACAAGTATATGGCTTCTCACCCGTATGGAGTCTCATGTGAATTTTCAAGTTTACCATCTGAGTGAACCTTTTTCCACAACTGCTACAAGTATAAGGTTTCTCACCCGTGTGAACTCGAGCGTGTTTTGCTAAGTGGCAGTCAAACCGAAATGTTTTTCCACAAGTGTCACATTTTATAGGCTTTTTGTTTGTATCAGTTTTACCCTGACTCTCTGATTCGAGAGAGGTGTCTACTGTGTTACTCTGACTTCTATTTGTCTGTTGTGATGTGTTCTTCAGCTCAAAATGTATAATCAATCCTGAGAGCACATGCTTGCTTTCTTCCTGTTTTTGGCTTTCAGTTTCAGAAGACTTGCAAGAAAGGAGCAGGTCAGTGTTTGCTCCTGGAGTGACCGTAAAAGTATCAACCTCCTGCTTCACTGCAAGCTGCTCTCCCTCCTGACTGATGCATAGCTCCTCCTTTTCATCTTTAATCTGTGGGGGCTCTGAGTCCTGGTCCAGACTGGAGCTCCTCTCCTGGTTACAGACCTGCTGGTCTATGAGTACTTCTTCCTCCTTACAGTCATGTTGTAGTGGGAGGTCTGCATAGACAAAAATGATAGAAAACACACACATATTTGAGAAAATATCATGTAATTTGCCATCGGAAGTTCAGTTATCCAGGTGTAAAAAGTTCTAAAGAGTAAAATCTATTTATTACATCCTCACGAAAGCCCTTAGCTGTAATCCTCCACTCTGCAGTAATATAGTTTTTTAAATCAGTATATACCTATGTATTTCTCGGACACATTTTAGATTTTTCTCTTCTACTTATTACTTTTTATATTTCTTAGGGGTGAATTTAATGCTTTAATTGCAATTAATTAATTTGAAAAAAGAAACGCGTTAAAAAAATTAAAGCATTTAATCGCACTTTGCGTTCCAAGAAAATCGCAAGTTTTGTCCATGTCATGATTTCCTGGTATACGATTACACTGATGCAAACAGCTACAAAAATCGAAGACTCAGAAGAAAGCATGCTGCTAGGACTGATCGCAGGCAAACTTCATTTCCAAAAGACTACTAAGTAAAGCCTTGATAAAAGTCTGGTTTTGTGCAAACTGTGCACAAAGGAGTTTGCATACCACCAAATCACTTCAAGCTTACAGTACCATCTAAATGCAAAACATGTTGCAGCGAGCACAGAAACTGTGGGAGCTGTTAGCTCCAACAAAAGGTGCCAGCAGCCCAAACTTGATGAAATGACTGGCTTCAGGACCGACATTAGTAAGTCAACATTGGACAACATTTAGCATCAGTTGATCCAACTTTCCACCTGAAAGACTATTCAGGTAAATTCAACAGCTTTATGACACTGAAAAAGCAAGCAAAATTAGATGCATTACACACAGTCCTGCTAATACGATGGAACTACACCAGGAGCAAACATAACTGGGGCAACAAAAAGAGCTACTCATACAGGGTGTTTCCACACAGTGGAATTCAAAGCGGGATATGGTTTCTTGTCTACTAAAGAATCAAGAGGCTGTTTTTGCTGCTTTAGACAAACAATCAAATCAGACAAACTCATCTGAGCCAATAAAACTCCAAAAGCTGACTGTCCTCAAGTCATGCAAGTAAATAAAACTATTTTCAATTTATTGTTGTTGTTTCTTCAAAAAGCTCTATAGTTGACAATTAGTGTGTAGATTAATATTTACTTTCTTGAACTGTCTACTACAGGTTTGTGACTGAACTTCTTAGAGGTGAGACATGTCTCATGTCCAGTGGTTTTACCTGCTTTCTGCCATCTGCCTCACACCATGGAGGTCTCTGATGATGAATCAAACTACATGGTGAAATTTAAAATCCTTCACAAAGGACATACCCCAATGTGTAGCAACACTCAACCATCAGTGGCTCAAGATAGCTACTGTGCTTGACCCACCCTTTAAAGATTTAAAGTGTCTTAAAATGTAAAGATGCCACTACAAAGTAGCCAGCAAAGACAAAGAGCCTCCTCCTCTCTTCATTGTCTTCGGACTCTGATTCAGATGAGGAAGCCCTGAGTACCAGGGCCCTGAGTTTGTACAGAGCAGAATACACCATCAGTGAAAAAGACTGACCGCTGCACTGGTGGTCGAGTTGAGCAGGGACCTACACATACAGCTGTATGTCCTTGCCACGTGAGAGTCCCATGTGAGAGTGTTCCCCACTTGCAGGTCACATAGTAACAAAAAAGAGCTGACTTGAGCTCTGAAAATGTGAACAGGGTAGTTTGTCTAAGTAACTGGCTGAAAGAGACAGACAGCAACTAAGCATAGAGGTATTGTGACTCCAATAGGTTTGTTGATTTTTGCACGAAAATGTTCAATGATCACACTGTTTTAGCCTAATGTACAAAATAAAGGTGAAGCTGGTTAAATAACCTTTAATGTTTCTGCCTTATTTTTTTATTAAGAAGAAAAACTGCACTTTATGTTGAAGTTTATATTACTATTTAAAGACAATACGATTTTGAAAATGTATTTAAAGTACTTAAAATAAGGCTTTATTTTTAAGTCTGTTCAAGTTCTTGTTTCTCTGTTTTGAATTGAAATTCAGTTTAAATACTTTTTTCTCTCAGATATTAAGAGTTTGCATTTACAGCATTCATCTCCATGTCCATAATTTGATTCTGTCACCCACTAAAACCCTTTTAAATTCAAAAAACCCAAAAAACCCACAACATTTGAGCTTAGGGGAAAATTTTCTTGTGCGAGCAAATGCGATTAATCAAGATTATTTAATTACAAAGCCTCTAATTAACTAGATTAATCTTTTTAATCGAGTCCCACCCCTAATATTTATTCATTTATTTAGAATAAATTGTACAAAGTTGCTATACGTTTTAATGCATCAAGCAGGAGTAGCACTTCTTTTTTGATATTTTTCCACAGTACAATGTGGAAATTTTTACAGCCTTTTTAAAAAAAAATTTAATGTGTGGGCAATAATAAGTCCCAATTTTTAATTTTTAAGGGATGGAAACAACATAAACTAATTATTTGAACTCCACTTTCTGCTTTTATTTGGATAGAAACCTCAACTTTTTCAGGGGACCACTGTTGGCGTTCCTAAGCAACAGTGTCCTGGGTCTACCCCAGGGACTCCTCCCAAGTAGGATATGTCCAAAACTCACTGCCTAGAAGGTGTCGTGGAGGCATCCTTTAAACTGTATAATGTTAAACAGGCTGCCTGGAATTATTTTGTTGTTTTAGCTGTGGAGGTGTTATAAAATCTGCTGCGAGTATGTGGTTTGTCCCTTTTTTAGGACTACTACTTCCTTCAACATCTGGTAGTTGTTTTTCTTTACTGTTTGCTATAACTGTGTAATAACAGAGAATAATAACAGGAAAACACAAAACAGGAACATGAAATTTTACAGATTTTTACTGAATAAGGTACTCAGAATGTACATGAAAAAAAAGGATTTGCAATTTGCAATTTGAACTATAAAACAGACAACAAATATGTGAACTTTCGTTTGTTTGTTTCTGGGGGTCTCTAATTTTTTTTCTAAGCAAGTCCAGACATTTTTGGCCTCTGGTGGAACTCCAAAAAGCAGTTCCTTTCAAGCTGCAGGCAAAGGCCTACATTGCACTGCTGGCATTTCCAAGGAGTGCTCCTCTTACAGACAGTGCACTGCTTCCTTCCCAAGGTTGCCCTGTGCCTCTTTCCCATATCTCTAGTGCTCGTAGGGACAGGAAAGTGTCCTTGACTTGGGAACTCAGGCTTGCCATCCAAGCAAACACCTAGGAGGTGTGCAGCAAGCTCCTCCTGGAAGGCCTGCCGTGTCTTGTGTTTCTGTTGCTTGCTGATGCACAACTCTTTGTGAAGAATGAAACTGTTGGTAACTGCAATGTCCAGTAGATGCTGGAAAACTATCATGTTCAATCTTTTGGTTTTGCAAAGGACTGAATTTGTTCCTAGCATCTGGTCTGATGTGTCCACTCCTCCCATGTATTTATTGTATTCGGTCACAGCTGTCGGTCTGGGGACAGAAACGCTCTCAAAATGTCCATCTTCATTTTTCTGACACTGTGTCCCCACTGTACACAGGGTGGACGGTGGTACAGATGGCGACTTCTCAACTGTCCACCCACTTTACAAATAAAAGGTCACCATCCCTGATCCACCGAATGGAGCCTCTTGGTGATCTTTTATGGAGAGCATTTTCCTGAGAGGATGGAACACCCAGTCTGCCCTCCCTGTATGTACCACAAGCCCCAAATCCCTGCTTTTTCAAGTGTTGGAAGAGGCCTGGGCTGTTGTAGAAGTTATCACAGTAGACAATATAACCTGATCTGGTGAAATGTGTCATAGTCCTCTGTGCCCTTTTTCTTGCCATAGGCCACATCTTCTTCTGGATCACTGATATGAAGGTTAGAATTGATGGCCATAAATCGGTCTTTGGACATAACAGTGGCAGGAAAAGGAACATGAAAAATTGTGTTACTCCTCCAAATGTCTACCATTTTTGGAAAATTGCAGACTGCCATGTAAAGTAACAAACCCAGGTACTTTTGTAGTTCTTCTGGTGTAATTTCCTTCCATGCAAACGTTTTGCCCTTTTCCTTTTTTTTGCCGCATTCTTGTTTGTGTTTTCACACAAGCATTTTAGTACTTCGTCATCAAAAAATTTGGAGAAGATATCACCTGGGGATTGTGCAGCATTGAGAGGAGTTTGAATACCAGGGGTTCTCTTTGGTCTGAATCTTGGTGGTTGAGGGACAGCATCATCTGGGTCTGCCTCTGTTCTCCAAGCCACTGGACGATGTGGCGACCGGCTGCGAGAGGCATCACCACCAGCTCCACGGCTTTTATGATGTACATGGCACCGGCCTCGACTTTGGCCACAAATGGTACGAATCCCTGCTGAAGTCCTCAACATGAATGAATGAAATCCACCCCACCCCAGCAAAAAAAAAGAAAAGGAAAGAAAAAAGTTTCTGTTATACTTGCTGACCCTCTTTTTTGTCAACCAACCTTCGTTTTCACAGGGTTGCGTTCACCCTGTGCCTGGGATAATGAACCTAATTTCAATAGAAAGTGCAGACCCTCTGCTTTCAGAAACTGTTGCCATTTTTTCAATTGTGTGAACAGCTCAAAAGTTACGGTAGGTTGAAAAAAACCTGTCACCAGCGACAGGTTAGGGATTAAAGGGTTTTAAAAGCCTGAGGACTTTAAAGTTGCTCCTTTCAATACAGAGGTGGAAAGGCACTTCTGGCCAAACTCCTAATTTCTCTAACATAGAGCCCATATACCCTTCAGAAGATGCTCATTTACATTTCCCATCACCTCCTCACAACAGATATAACATGCACAGCAAAAGCAGTACGGGTTCCCCTTCAAGTCTCCCGCTCCACTCTGCCTCACTTTCTGAACATTTGAGATATCTAACTTCTTCCACTTGCAGGCGCAACTCATCCCCGACGCAAAATGGACATTCACCCCTTTCTGGCTGAGAACCATGACCTCATTTTGAAGGTGCTAGTTATCTTTCCAAACACTTCACACTTGGCTACAAATGCAAGTTGGATGATAAAACCAAAAATAGTCACATCAACTGTGAAGAGCAGAGAGGAGATTCTGAGGCTACCAAGGCAGAAATCCTATGCCGCTTTGCAATGCTAGAAATTCTGTCACTAAAAATTATGATGAGAACTGGTGACAAAGGGAAACCCTGTCAGTTCAACTCCCACCAGGAGTAAACATGAAACCAAGCTGTCACCACAGTTGCACCGAGTCCAACTCCTCTCAGTTCCCAAGATGGTTTTAGAAGGACTAGCAACATCACCTCATCTTAGATGGTTTTCAGATTTTCTGAGAAAAATGCCCAGACATCAGATCGATAAAAATAAGCCATTGAAATTATTCAAATTAAATAACCAAAGTACTGTACTCAGACTGGATAAAATGCTGTAGTAAAATCTAAACTTTACTCCAGGGGTGGGGGAACTCAAGGGCCAGTGTCCTGCAGGTTTTAGATGTGTCCTTGATCCAACACAGCTGATTTAAATGGCTAAATTGCATCCTCAACATGTCTTGAGGTTTTCCAGAGGCCTGTGAATGCACTAATCATTTGATTCAGGTGTGTTGACCCAGATTGACATCTAAAACCTGCAGGATACTGGTGTTCTGCCAAACCATCCTACTTTGGCAAAACATCCTACCATAAGTAGTTTATGCACATTTCTGCTGTCACAGAGTAATTCCAGCACAAATTTAAGTAGGTATGACTGTTTGCCACTTAACTTTGCCCATCAGAGTATGCTTGTAGCTCATATTCATAAAGCCAGGATGGTTTGTCACTTCATTTTACCTGTTAATGTATGCTTGTAGGTAACATTCACAAAGGTAGCATGGTTTGTCACTTAATTTTACCAGTCAGAGTATGTTTCTAGCTAATATTCAAAAAGGTAGGACGGTTCGCCACTTAATTTCGTGTTGTGCGCATGCGCAGAAACAACGGGTAGGATGGTTTGTCAGGTACAGAACACTGGCCCTTGAGGCCTGGAGTTCCCCCACTCCTGCTCTACTCATTGCAGTTTTCCCTTAAAATTTTCCTGTGCCTGTAAACAAATAAGAAACTTTGAGCTCTGATTAAGGTCAAAGTTATTAAGATTCATATTCCTGTGTCATCTCATTAAGAACTTTTTAGTTGTACATACCCAAGTTTTCTTTTGGTTTCCAGATTTTATCCAGAAGACTGAGCCGTTCTTTACCAGTCCAAACGATGATACCATCAACCTCCTCCTTCACTACAAGCTGCTCTCCCTCCTCACTGATGCAGAGTTCCTCCTGTTCATCTTTAATCTGTGTAGGCTCTGGGTTCTCCTTCTCCAGACTGGAGTTCCTCTCCTGGTTACAAACTTGCAGGTCTGGGTCCTCCTTTAACATCATGTTGTTATCAGAGGTTTCCTGCTGATCTGGGTCCTCCTTAATCATCACGGTGTTGGAGGTCTTCTGTTGATCTGAGTCCCTCTTGCTGGTCATGTTGTTGTGGGAGGTCTTTGGGAACAAATGTACACAAGAAAAAGGTTAGTAATGTGATGACATAGTACAATGCAGTAAAACCATTGGATTACCTCTAACAGAATTAGATTTTAAATGTGGGAATACTACACATATGTAATTAGAGTCAATTTTGCATCAAATGTTCTCTGCAGTTTTATAAGAGACCATTTTTAAAAGATAGCGATGAGGTCATAGCTGTAGTGATTTACTGAAACATGGAAAAAATACAGAAATAGTGTATACATGGAAAAAATGAGCCTGTCTTACTCTAATAGCTTAAAAATCAATATTTGTGATAAACACCTTTATTCTCAACTCTGTTAGTCAAGCGTTCGCATCATTTCGTAGTCTTCAGGAATAGTTCTTCTTGAAGGACACTTCAAGCTTTTCTTTGGATGTTGTCTGTCTTTTTGTGTTGTTCATTGTCAAGAAGTTCCTACACTGCTTCACTAATACTGAAAAATAAAGCTCTGCTAAGACACTTCTTAGATGTTCTTTTCGTTTTCCTGATCTACTCGGTAAACACTGATAAGAACTTGAGCCAAACCTTTTTTTTTCTTACATTTGGATTCATTACTCGCTTGATGACTCCCTCACTAACAAGTCTCATCATAGGTGATGCTTGCAGATGACAAGAAAGCTCGGCTCACCATTCCCACTAGCAGTGTTACTAAAAAAAATGAGCTCATATATCCCACTGCCACAGAAATAATAGAAACACTTGGGTATGAGATCAAGAACACATGCAGAGAAAGTCCCCTGTGGAGAAGAAGGTTGGAAGCCAAAAATCAGGGAAGCCCAGAGGGGGTTAGTCAGCTAACAGAAGTACTGAACGACAGGTCCTGGATGAATAAGATATACAACAAGGTGCAAATAACTAAGGTTCTAGAAACAAAAGCTCACACCTCTCGGCACTAGGCTGAAGAGACAAGCAGAGGCCAAGAGAATAAATTGCCTCTTCTCCAAACATCAGTCCAAGGTGTATTCTCAGCTACAAGGGAACAATAATAAGAGGGCACCCAGAGCTAAAACTGAACAATACTGAAAGAACATCTGGGAGAAAGAGATGTTGTATACCATGAGCGTTAAGTGACTTGTGGACCTGACAGCAGACCACGGCAACCTCCCAGAAAAAGAGGCAGTCAACATTATGGACCTGAGGTGATCCACACCTACTATCTGAAGATGCTAACAGCACAAATAAATGTGCTCATAACAGCAGGTACTCACCCAGACTAACTAACACAGGGCAGAGAACGCCACCATTGAGCTACCAGCTGATTACCTGCGTCTACACAGCATGGAAGCTCATCCCAGGTATCATACCAACCTAGCTAAATAGGTACATGAGTCAACACATAAGTGCATCTCTAAAAGGAGTAAGGCAATACTTTATCGATACAGGGACACTAAATATTGATACGTTATTATTATATAAATTATCTTATATATTATCATTATTATTTTTGCAAATACAAAGTGAACCTTTTAATACTGGGATACCGTATTTTCACGACCATAAGACGCACTGTACTAAAAGGCGCAGTCTCAGTTATGTGTGCCATTACTGTATTTAACACACACATAAGGCGCACTGGATTATAGGGCGCATACAAGTACCGTATGCGTATTTAAAAATAAAGCGGGAGCAAACCTGAGTTCGGTACCTTACTCACATTTTATTACCAGTAATCGTCATCATCAACAACACACAAGCATACAAGTGTGCGTATTTAAAAATAAAGCAGGAGCAAAACAAAGTTTGGTACTCACATTTTTATCATCAAACCCATCGAAGTCCTCATCCTCTGTGTCTGAATTGAACAGCTGCGCTAAATCTCCATCAAACATGCCAGGTTCACTTTCTTCACTGTCAGAGTCACTTTCCGTGCCGTGCGGCTCCTCGGAAATGATGCCGGCTTTTGCGAAAGCTCGAACAACAGTGCCAGCAGACATGTTAGCCCAAGCATCTACAATCCATTGGCAAATTGTGGCGTAACTCGCCCGGCGCTGCCTTCCACTCTTGGTGAAACTGTGGTCTCCATCGGTCATCCATCGCTCCCAGGCCGCTCGCAGCCTTACTTTGAACGGGCGGTTCACACCGATGTCCAGCGGTTGGAGTTCCTTTGTCAGGCCTCCCGGAATGACAGCAAGCTCACAGTTCATTTGTTTCACTAGTTTTTTCACATCGGCTGTGAGATGGGCACGCATAGAGTCACAGATTAAGAGCGATGGTGATGCGTGGAAAAAACCACCTGGTCTCCTTACATACACCTCCCTCAGCCACTCTTTCATCATTTCCTCATCCATCCAGCCCTTTTCATTTGCCTTAATGATGATTCCTGCTGGAAACTTCTCTTTAGGCAAAGTCTTTCGCTTAAAAATCACCATAGGCGGCAGTTTCTGTCCATTAGCATGGCAGCCAAGCACAACAGTAAAAGAGACTTTTCATACCCCGTTGTGCGTATCGCTACCGTGCTGGTCCCCTTCTTCTCCACAGTGTGACTCACCGGGATGTCGAAAGTGAGCGGGACCTCGTCCATGTTTGTGATGTGGCTGGGCTGGATGTTTTTGTCGCCGATGTGTTTGCTGCAGTAGGAGCGGAAGATGGCCAGCTTTTCCTTATAATCCGCTGGAAGTTGCTGCGCTATCGTAGTCCTGGTCCGGATGGAAAAATGGCACCGTTTCATAAAACGAAAGCACCAAGACGGACTTCCTTGAAAATGTTCAATGTTCATCTCTTCAGCTAGTGAAACTGCTTTTAGCCGAATGGTGACCGTCGAAACGCTTCTCCCGCTCGTTCTTTGCTCGATGATCCACCGCTCGAGTCTTTCCTCCAACTTGGGCCACCTCGCCTTATGTCCGCGGAAACTCAGCTGCGTTTTCTTGACCTGCCGGAGCTTGTTTTCTTGCTTCCTCCATTTGCGAACCATTGATTCGTTAATCATAAATTCTCTCGCCGCTGCTCGATTTCCATGTTCCTCCGCATAGCTGATGGCCTTCAGTTTAAACTGTGCTTCGTAAGCGTGTCTTTTTGCCATTTTCAGGGTTGTTAAAACAACGATGTCCTGCATAACGCACATACCTGTTCTTTTACACAGGTATGTGCGATAAAGTCAACGCACACACTTCACCCTTTAGCGTTCTCATGGTGTTCTCTACTACGTCCTCATTACAACACACAGGGCGCACTGCGCTATAGGGCGCGCCGTACTTTTTGAAGAAAATCTAAGACTTTTAAGTGCGCCTTATGGTCGTGAAAATACGGTAATAAAATCAGTTGCTTTTCAGTCTGTTGTTGCTGTTCTAGTGAGTACAGCAGCTCAGGAAGTTGGCAAAACAAAAATGAAAGCATCAGAAACAAATCACGTGTGTGTTTGTCTGTGAATGAGAGAGAGAGAGAGAGAGACTGTGACAGGCAGACAGATTTGAGACACTGTGGCTTTTGCTGCATGTTTAAGACACTGGAGCTCAGGCATAAGTCACTGCCGTGTGTTTTCATGGATAAAGCCAAATTCAGGTTCTAAAATGAAGTAGAAATAAATGAAGTGTAAAGTTGAGGATAGCAGAAAGATTAGCATTATCTTGCAATGTGTGGACATCGCAGATTCATATGCAACTATGACGACTCATATCACAGGGAACTGGTGACTGCTGTCTCACAACTGAACTAAATCTGCAGTTCGAAAAAAGTAATATATCACAGTTTATCTTATTAGAATACTCAGCATATCACAAAATGTTACAAATTGTCTTAGACATCGTATATACTTGTATGTTTGTACAAGTTTCAGTTCATCACTGCAGCTATGACCCCAACTTTCCCTGTAAAAAGAAAAAAAATTGGCATCTCATTAAACTGTACAGGTTTAGAAAAACTCATCATATATGATATCTCATAGCCTATGTATTATATCCCTATATTTAAATTAAAATTACATGAATTCTGCTCAAGGTTACAGTTTTACTATATTCCTTTTCAGGTTAACTGTATGGTTTTAGAAAAAAGTAAAAGCAAGGTCCACTCAAATCACATAATGTGTGAATATTACCATGTCTGAACTGCAGTTACATTAGTTTTCACAATAACAAACACAACTGCAGTGAGTATCGATTCAGGTTAACCCAGACTCCGTTCATGGTTATCATCTCCCTATATTACAGTACACTTTTCTGTTGTCACTTTATTATACAAAACAATACACCAAACAAAGTCTTCTCAAATAAAGTCATTTCAATTCAATTTATATAGGAATTTAAATGATAAAAAATAGTTGCCTCACAGCGCTTTATATTGTGAGGTAAAGACCCTACAACAGGGGTCTCAAATTCCAGCCCTCGGGGACCGGGGTCCTGAAACTTTTCCATTTGTCCTTATTGCAACTTACCTGAATGCAATTAGTAGGTCATTCGTAAGACTATAGAACTTTACTGTATGCTGATGTGGCAATTCAGCCATTTGATTTGTGTTACAGGAGCTCATGAGTGAATGAACATGTTGCAATAAAAATACTTTTAGTACATTTTTCCAAACACTTACATTTAAAAAATGTAAGTGTTTGGCGATCGTGGCTCAAGAGTTGGGAGTTTGCCTTGTAATTGGAAGGTTGCCGGTTTGAGCCCCGGTTTGAGCCCCGGCTTGGACAGTCTCGGTCGTTGTGACCTTGGACAAGACACTTCACCCGTTGCCTACTGGTGGTGGTCAGAGGGCCCGGTGGCGCCAGTGTCCGGCAGCCTCGCCTCTGTCAGTGCGCCCCAGGGTGGCTGTGGCTACAATGTAGCTGGCATCACCAGTGTGTGAATGTGTGTGTGAATGGGTGGATGACTGAATATGTAAAGCGCTTTGGGGTCCTTAGGGACTAGTAAAGCGCTATATAAATACAGGCCATTTACCATTTACATTTACTTAAGCGGTTAGGGGTTGCCACTTCAGCATGCAGTCAAGTTCTATACTCTTGCTAATGCCCTTATAATTTTATTCAGGTCTGCTGCAACAGGCAGGGACACATGGCAAAGTTTTAGGACACCGGCCCTCAAGGACTGGAGTTTGAGACCCCTGCTCCACAATACAGAGAAAAACCCCAAAAATCAGATGAAAAAAGTAACGTGGAAATTACTTCTCCATATTCACAATGCTTTTAATTTTAACTGCAAACAGAAAGAGCTGGATGAACATTTTACAACTAATAAGGTTCTTAAGGATTTCCTGTATTTACAGGTCTCAACCTGAATAGGAATCCAATCCAATCATCAATTCAAACTGCAACTACAGTTTATAGATGGTAACATTATAAACAAGGCAACATAATTTACATAGATTTTGACTCATTTTTCCTTAAATAATACAGTTACGAGATACACTACTACAAGCCTTAAATAGTTTAATAACGTATCATGAATGTATTAATGTATTATAACGTATAATGTAAAAAACTCCTATACGGGACAGCGGAGCAAAACGATAGTTCTGCAAATAAAGTAAAATAAAGACAGTTTCAAAGTTGCAGAATGAACGCGTGTTCCTTTGTGCTAGTCACTCGGCACCCGTACCACAATGTCGGGAATAGAGGAGCAGCACAACTGAAGGTGCGGCTTGCTTGACCGCGACTTCTCGAATAAGGGTTCCGGGCAAAATTACCGCTTTAAAAAACAGAGAAGCGCTTGTTTTACTTCTATAAAAACGATTCGATGCTGCTCCTTGATTTTAGTCTGTTAGCCTGAAACAACAAATCTGACTAGGATCCTGCATGAGTCGGATTCTTGTGTTAGTTCATTGAGACCGCTACACTTTCACGTACCTATTATTTGCAACTTTATCTCGAGTTTCCGGTTAGTCTCTACCAGTCTGTGCTCACGGTCGATGTCGTCCTCATACTGGGAGATCGTTTCTGAAGATCTGAGAAGATTTCGTCTTCGGCAGCAGCTAATCTCTCCTCGACAAACTCTTACCGATGCCGAAGACTGAATTGTTGAGCAGCAAAGAGGCAAGTCATTTCCGTTCTCCTTCTTTTTCTTCTTCTATTGTACTTCCGGTAGAATACACGCATCAACGTCGCATTGCTGCTCTCTTCAGGTCAGTTTGAAGCTAGTCCTAAACTAAATTAAATAGCTGACTAACTAATGGTATGTCCATACATTTAAAAAAAAAAAAAAAGAAATGTCAATATCTGTAATATCACGCTGTCAGATAGTTCATAGGAGTCATGACGTGTAACGATGGTGTTGGATTCAGGGACCATGGGAGAGAAGAGATTATCAAATATCCTAAAACAGTTCAGTGCTACAATCCATTTCAGCCTCCATAAAAAGACAACAACTAGAAGATGTCACGGTATCACCCATGATGTTTGGTTAGCATCTGACCGCTGTGCTGTGCAGAGATGCCAGAACAATGATGGAAGGAAAATAAAATAAAAGTAAAACACAGATTTAAATTGATGAAAATAGGAAAGACCTCAGTCTATTTCAGTTTAACAAACTCAGCAAAGACATCAAAATTGATTGAGTTATCATAATATAGACTAATCCAGCATAGAGCGGCTGAGTGAATGTGGTCTGGACTCTGTGGAGGAGAGTCATGGTTTCAGAGACGCTGTAGAAGGACAAAATACCTGCTCTGTGATCCAGGTACACTCCTACTCTGGAGGAATGAGGACCTGAGACAGGAGTTTGGATGTTGTTGTCCCAAAAAGTGTCACTGATTTCATCTTGTAATCGGAAGGTTGCCGGTTCAAGCCCCGGCTCCGACAGTCTCGGTCGTTGTGTCCTTGGGCAAGACACTTCACCTGTTACCTACTGGTGGTGGTCAGAGGGCTTGGTGGCGCCAGTCTCCGGCAGCCTCACTTTTGTCAGTGCGCCCCAGGGCAGCTGTGGCTACAATGTAGCTTGCCATCACCTGTGTGTGAATGACAGAATGTAGTGTATAGCGCTTTGGGGTCCTTAGGGACTAAGTAAAGCGCTATACAAATACAGGCCATTTACCATTTAATGACTTAGCGCCCAAAATTTGTCATTGTGTCCAAACCAGCATTCATTCCCTGTTCTGCTGATATTCTTGTATGCAGCTACTACATAAACTCCTATGCCTCTCCTTTCCACCTCTCAGTAACAACATCCAGTCAAATTTTCTCCGCTCAGGATCTGCCAGTGTTCAGTGAATCTGTCTGGATAAGGCTTATTCATTACTATTGCTTTTCTGTGCCCTTCTGATAATAAGTTTGTGTGCTGTGTTTGGATCCAGTGTGATTTCACATAAATATTTTAAGAATTCAGCTCTGGTCTTTGCTTCTGGTGGATCTGACAGTAAAACATTCACTTCAGTGACTGTCAGTAAGACGCAGTGTTGGGGAGTAATGGAATACCACATCATAATGAGGCTGAAGGTGTTTCTCACAGTAAGATGCCAAAGATACTAAAGAGGACTTGAAGGATTTCATTTTTCTCCCAGTGCAGACATCACAGGCCACATCTTCAGGTCCAGCATAGCAGTGATCAGCAGGAGCAGCTTGGAGTCCAGTCTTCTTCAGCTCCTCCACTAAATCTGCTAACATGGTGTTTTTCATCAGGACAGGCCTCGCTGTGAAAGTCTGTCTGCACTGAGGGCAGCTGTATATTTTCTTCTCCTCCTCTCCATCCCAGAATCTTTTAGTTCAGTTCATGCAGTAGCTGTGTTGACAGGGAATAGTAACCGGATCCTTCAGTAGATCCAAACAGATCTTGGTCCAGCTGAACTCCTTTCTGCGCCATTTCTCCTCTCAGTGTCAGTGACTGTGTGAGTTTGTTTTCCTTATAACTGAAACTAGTCTGAGCTCTGATTGAAACAACATGTGAATGGGGCCTGTCAACCCTTACACATAAACACATTTTGGTTGCACCTATCTTCAAACTGGAGAGTTAAAAGGGAGGAAACGAAGAAATGTGTAAACAGAGGAGGTGCTGATTTAGACAGCAGCTTCACTGTAAGAAGTAAAGCAGTATGAGAGAGAGTGGCCATGTTGAACCATTTCTAGGACCTTTTTAAAAAAAAAATTTAAACCCTTTATAAAAGTTTTGTGCTACATTTGCTACACTTGAAATGCCTTTGACCCCTGTTTCTAATAGACCCTTGTTAAAGGTGACTATTAAAGCTGAAATTGAACAGAAATTATATGAAATGAAATCTCTGAGGATTTTTTGAATAAAAATAGCATATTTAGAATGTAACTTCAAGTAAAAAGTGTATTTTAATCTTTGTCCATGTAAGTTGAAACACATAAAATCCCAGCTCATTTGGCTGCTTTGATTGGAACAAATCATGTTTCAGATTTTTACTGACAAGTCAAATCACTTTTTTTTAATGTACCACATTTAAAAACAGGAATGTCTCCAGTGTGTTGTATTTCATGTAGACTGAGGACCCCAGATGTAGAGTCTGGGATTACATGAAAATCTTTTTATTGAAGGTGACCCAAATCCATGAACAAACAGAGAAAAACGAGGGAAACATTGGAATTAGGGAAACTGCAGGAAACATAATGGCCACGACGCACAGGAAACAGTCTGAGGGGAACAGGATGGTGTGACAAAGGGCTAGGGGAAGACAATCTGTTTATCCCCTAGCCTCTTTTCCTTGACCTCCATATTGTTTAAATGGAGACAAAGGTACGAAGGAGAATTGATAACGAGTTAGGAAAAGAGAAGAGTGGTGCTGAAGTCGAACGCCCTTACGTGATGTGTTGCGCCATGTTAAAACTACAAGAAGACAGACTACATAATGTGCATCTTACTTCACCACAACATGTTCAAACCCTGTTAGTTTATGTAAGTCATATAAGTGAGAACAACATGTGAAAAATATCACATCATTAAAAAGATTGAGATTTTAAAGAAGGTACATTGAAGGCCTGATTCGCTAACATCTGTAGCAGTGCAAAGTCTTCTTTTGATACTATAAAGCTGCTGGATTCATTAAAGAGCTTCTGTTTCAGTGACAACGTTTTAAACAAGAGTATTTTTGCAGTTACCCTGATGACATGTGCATTTGCAGGTGTTTTACTTTCAGGACAAATATATATCAATATATCAATAACACATATAATAACACAATAATTTAAAACTTGTTTTGTAAATCTGTCCCATAGCCTAATAAATTAAACATGGAACAGTGGAACTGCTTTCCTCCTTCTTTCCTCCTCCAGCCATGGTCTGTGTTAGTGCCAGTGTTTTTCCACAGAGCCGACAGGTCCCCCTCTGGGAGGAGCCACCGTGTTCCTGCTCTCACCTGTGGGTAATTAAGCTGTTGACTTATAAGGGCAGCGCTCTCAAATTCTTTTTACCAGATTCTCAGCTAACCACAGTTAGTGCAGGCCATCAGTGTGTTTTGTAAATATCATAGTAAATTACCTTGAACCTCTCATTCATAGCTACTCACCAGATTACCAGATACAAATCTTCTCCATAGAACCTGCATTCGGACACTGGACCTCTTGACAGTCTTCATAGTCATGGTTTTTGCTCACTACACACACCTGCCTGCCTCAGCATCAGGAGTTTTGGATTCCTTATCACTCACCCAGACCACTCTCCCCTCCGTGCAACTGATCCACTTGCGGCAATTAAGCAGCTAAAAGGAACATTCAGAACCAATAACTGCCAGCATTGTCCTGGAACCATTTACTCTTATTTGTCTTTGTCTCTTATAGTCTCTCTTGTTGTTTGCATAGCTCAGGTTGCATAAGTGCTCCATAGTTTTGGCACTGTTCATGGCACAAGTTTATACTCACTGCCCACAGTTCACAGTTGAATAGCCTCGTTGTATATACACTTGTTTTGTAAACTAACTGTCACTTAATCGTTGCCAGTGCTCCGTCTGTGTCCTGCATTTGAGCCCTTTTCTCTCGAGTTGGCTACGGCTGTCACATTCCTCCAAGTTTAGGATTTCTGTGACTGCAGTAAATTTCCCTCCGTCCATCGCTTATCCCACAATGTGATAGGATTCTCTTCAACCATGATTGAAATTGATGTGGAGGAGTGGCGACATGCTTTAACACGTAACACTTTAACAATGACTGACTAAACAAAACTCTCCTTGAAGAGGTCACTAAGGTGGTATCAGATCTTAACATTGTATTGCTGATTATTTTCTCGTGGGTGGTGATTGGAACAAATGAGTGATGGATAGATGTCCCCCAAAATTAGGGAAAAGCGACACAATGATATGATTAATTTATTAATGGCTTTATAATGGATAATAATTTAATAGATGCATGGAAAACATTAAATCCAGTGCTTCAGCGGCGACACAGAGATCACAAACAGCACATGGAGTGGTACAACACAACAAAGGACAAAGGAAAGCACGGCTTAAATACACAAGGAAGTGCCGAGGGAATGGAAAACAGGAGGGAAACACAGCTGGGACTAATTACACATGATCAGACATGAGGACGCAAAACTAGATACACTGACATAGGACATGAGACCATCAAAATAAAACAGGAAACATGAGACAATCACAAAGACGCAGACTGGAAGTTGAGGCATAGTGACACAACTCAAAACAAACATTTGCTTCCTTCTCTCAACTCCAAATTAAGTTCCTTTTTCCTCAGTTACATTTTTATTCTTACTCCTAAATCAGAAATTTTGTACTGGAGTACATCTCTGAATTTAACGTTAACCTTAAAAATCACATTCTTTTTTTTTTTATCTATTCCTGGTGCAACTAATATTCAAACATTTAGTGTCACGGTTTGTTAACGTTTTTTCCATCCGAGTTACTGGCAGCCATCTCAGCGAGGCCTGTGCCAATATGTTGGCTTCCCTAAAATCAAATAAAGGAGAGCCTGTCTTGCATTCAGAGCCGTTCTGAATGCAAGACAGGCCGATTCAATTTAAAGATTTGTACAGACTTCATTATTCAAAGACTAAACAACAAAATATTTGGCAAACAGTGACACTGACACACAGACAGAAAGCATAGCTGGCAGGGTTTTCAGTTGTTTATTTTTTAAAATTCAACTTTATTTATATAGCACCGAATTACAACAGCATTTGCCTCAAGGCGTTTAAGGACATGCATGAACCTCTTAATTTCACTCAACAGTCAACATGAGGCAATGGATTGGAACAATGACCTCATATTTTTGTTTTTCTCAGCCAAGAGGATATGTAAATCTCCACATGCTCCGTCCTCATCTTTGTCTTTACGTGTGTGCAGAATTTCATTTTAAAATATTTCAGTTAATTATCATATTCATGTTGGATAAAATCCATCCATCCAGCTTATTTGGGTTAAAGGGAACTGGACCCTATGGTCGATTCCCTTTTGCTAAAGCGTTTATTTAGCGATGGATCAGGTGACAATGAATCCTCATTTAGTTATATAGCAATAGGCTGCTGAGGGATTCCCATGATTCATTGAGGGTTTCTTCTTTAGTCAACTTTCGCGCTTACTATGTGTTAATAAACCTGCATTGAAACATTACTTGTTATTAATCTGTGGCTCTCTTACACATCATGCCTTTTGTCCTGTCTTCCTCCCCTCATCCCAACTGGTCGCAGCAGATGGCCTTAAGGCGACTGTAAAATTGAATTAAACTGAACTGTCGTAGTGGAAGAGGCGGGACATGCAGGACAAACACAGGTAGTCATTAAATTTTTAAACTCTGGTTCTCTCCTGTGTTTGCTTGTATCCCATCTCTCTCTGCTCTCTTCTCTTTCCCCTCACACCCAACTGGTCACAGCAGATGGCTGCCTCTCCCTGAGGCTGGTTTCTTTCTGTTCCTTAAAGTAAGTTTTTCTCCGCCACCAAGTGCTTGCTCATAAAGGGTGCTGAGATTGTTGGGGGGTGCTTTCAAATATTGTAATATTGTGGGCTCTTTATGTTTTTTTATTAGTGTGTTATCAAATATGGAACTTTGCTTAAGTGCTGGTGTCGTGGTCACTGACCTCCTGCGCTGGCATACCGTCTCTCTCTCTTTCTAGCCCTATTTTTTCCTCCCTTTCTTTGTATATGTTTGTGGGCGTGTTTTGTTTACTCTTTCAGAGGCGGTACTTCCCAGCTTCCCCGCCTTCCTGGCAAACTCTCACTTCTTAAATACTGCTGATTAACATACCTCCTCCTCATGTGGTTATCAGACGGCCTATTTTAGGCTAAAGCAATTCCTCAGTTTTTGCCTGACTGTTGCATTACAAAGGGTTATTGGCTTCTGGCTTCTTCATGTAATCCATAGGGTCGTTTTCAGATCTAACCTGTGATTCTGTGCAGACTACTCCAGTGTCTCAGAAGCCCTTGTGTATTTGTAACAGTGTGACAGTGTGTGTTTGTGCCCACAGTGTTACCGACTCTCTCAGAATAAATTGCATCTTAGAAAATTATTCTTTTTCCGGCACTTAAAAGCAACCTGTAAAACCTACATAAACATTTCTCAGTGTCCTGTGAGTGAGTCTTCCTTTCTGTGACTTCCATGACAGCTGGACTTTTTTCTTCTTCATATTTCAACAGGCCATTACTCGGGTATTTGCCAATGGATTTATCCAAAATTACAGATCTTTGGTTCATTTAGATGGTAAGAAAGGCCGGTGAAAATTTCAGGATTTTATCTTTAATATGTGAAATAAAGTGAAAGTGGGTCAACAGACCATTTTTCAAAAAGTATGTCTTGAAAAGTATTTGACATCTGAACCTATGTCACCCTAATCAATCGTTGCACCCAAACTTTTGATCATAACCATAACTTATATAAAGGAAAGCAGTGTCTCATGATTTATGATGTGACTCAATTTGCAAATTTTGAACTCATTTTATTGACCAATAAATCACTGTTTTTTTCTTTCCACAATAATTAACAACTTCCAGCTTTTAATGTATTTGAAAAAAACAACAACATGAAAAGGGGTTTTTGGAGCTGGACGGTCTCCAAAGCACTTTGGGTCAACTTTTGTTGTTTAAATGTGCTATAAATATAAATAGATAAAAAATATATAAATAAAAATAAATGAATAAATACAATAAAAATCTATAAATAAAATATAGGTGACAGTTAAAACAAAAAATTTCAGTGCATGCTGGACTTACCAGATAGAAACAAAATATGGACGGGACAATTGATATCTGGATAAATCCGCCACCTCTAACTCAGTTCCCACAAAGCTCCAAACTGCCAGGAGTAAAATAGAAAAATGTATGTGTGCTGTTTGTAATGAGCTGTTTGTGAAGACACCCAGCTGTGACTAAGGGATGACAAAGACAAAAACATGAAAAGCAGGGCTGATGTTACTCTGGAGACACAAGGCATTGTGTCTGTCAGGTAAAATATGTACATCAGTCTGCTCTGTGACATTACTACACAATGCATTTTTTCCATAAGCTCCACTGCACCTGCTCTACAGCTTCGATTTAATACACTCCAAGTGCTCTGAATGCACCACTGAACGTACATTTTTATGCTGACCCAACAGATGTTGATTAGAGTTTATTTTCTGAAATAGAAAGCACTTCTTACAACATCCTGTTCCGTGACAGTCTTTGGGCATCTTTCCAATTTCAGACTTCCTCTTTTAAATCAAAGGAGGAACTTCTTTGTTTTAAAACAAAGAAGTTCACGTTATGACTGTCATCCTTTAGCACAAACGTTTCCACTTCTTAAGAGGCTGACGGGTAAATTATCTGATACCTTACATGGTTTAAAACCTGTGTTCTAGATTTCAGAACTCTACATAAAATAAAATTAAATACATTAAAAGTTACTGTTGTCTTTTTATACAGTCTGAACTGTAAACCTGCAGCTACATTACATGAACTTGCTGTGTGTGTCACACTGATTACAAAACTTTAGCAGAATTTTTCTTTTTTAATTAAAGGTTTAAAAACAAGTAGCACACATGGTCAGCAATGGGAACCATTCGCTAATCAATAGATATTGCCAAAAGTATTCGATCAACCATCAAAATAATTGAATTCAGCTTTCCAATCAATTGCTTGGGTACAGTTGTATAAAATCAAACAACTGAACATGCCATACATATTAGCTGGATGGCCCTTTCCTGATCCAGAATGACTGTGCACAAAGCAAGGTCCACTGGTCCAAGCAACCCAATGGAAAACTTTAAGAATGAATTAGAGTGAAGACTGCAAGCCAGGGTTTCTTGTCCAGCATCAGTGTCTGACTTGTGCTAACCACTGCACCACCGTGCATGTGTTGTGACTTTGAAGATCAAAATCACAGCACAGTAAGTTACTTTCCAGCTATTAATCCAGTTTAGTAAATCCATGAATTGATTGACAGAGGAATCAGATATTGCCTTTTATTATTGCATTTTATTCTGTATTACCTAGTAATGCCTTACCATGCTTATCAATGTGTTATCATGCTCCTTTTCCTGAAGGAAAGCTGTTTAATGAAAATCTTGAGACCCTTCATCACAGCAGACAGCTGAATGTGTCAAAAAGAGGCCCAAAAGTGGGTTGACAGAAATTTTTTGGTAGAAATATATTTTGAAAAGTGTTTGATATATAACCTTGAAGTGTCATAGCAATCATACTATGTGCTCAAACAATATTTTTAGACAAAATTTTAGGCAAATCAAAGATGATCAAGCAGAAAATATTCTAAAAGTTGCCTAATCTGCAATGGAATGATGCTTTTGTCTTTTGAAGACTATGAATGGATGCGTGTGCTCTGTGTGCTCTTGTTGCATTGCTGACTTACAATAGAACAAAGGAGTTCCTGTTGCAACTCATTTGGTTTAAAATAAGGAAGTTCCAGATGGAACTTCTTTGTTTTAAACTTCATGTTATGAGAGCTGGCAGATATGAGCTGAACACCTTCAACAGATGAATTGAACAGTGAAAGATGAAGCACATCTGCTTATTCCATCCTCTGCACTCCCCTCCAGGTAGTCTCTGATAAATCTCATACGTGGGGGTGAGCATTGACAGCTTGGAGGATAGAGTTTGATCCCAGACTGTGGAGATGTGGGATTGCCACTGGCTGAAGAATCTCATTTTGATATCTAAGATAAGCTAGATCTTTATTGCCACTGTTACCAGAACAATGAAACACAGTTTGGCATCTCTCCATTGGCAGCTTGTAGGATTTTACATTCACATTCCTCAGATAAGAGAATAACATAAATAAAGATAAAATATGTTTAAGAGGTACCTACACAGGGAATGCATGTAATGCACAATAACATAAGTATCTACACAAAAGGATATGCACAAGTTATACAGAAACAAAATATATAAATATATCTGCAGGTACAGTGTAAGAAGTGATCAGTGCAGTATAAGGTGCGATGTGATCAGTGGTATTGCACATTGAGTAACGGATAGGAATGCTGGTTGCTACTGTAAAAAAAAAATACAGTTATATAAATAGAAATAGTAATGTTGGTTGTATTATACTGTAATGAATACTGTTTATAAGTAAGTACAGTGCAAGTGTCCATGAGTGTTAACAGCACAGAGCACAGTTAACCTTCAATCAGGGTGGAGGTAGGGCGTGCTTGACAGCCTGTGGGTAGAAGCTTCTATTGAGTCTGTTTGTCTTTGACCTGATGGACCTGTAGTGTTTACCAGAGGGAAGGAGAAAAGTGAGTGCCCAGGGTGCGAGGGGTCCTTGATGATGGTACTGGCTCTCTGCTGAAGTCTGCCAGTATAAATGTTTCTGAGGGGAGTCAGTGAAGTGTTGTCAGCAAATTTTATAATGGTGTTACTGGTGGGAACTGGATAAAAGTCATGGGTGAAAAGTGAGTATAAGAGGGGACTGAGGACACACCCTTGAGGGATGCGTATATTCTGAATGAGGGTGGAGGAGGTGTGCTCGCCCATCCTGATGTTCTGGGGTCTATCGCTCAGTGATGACAAGCTTAGATTTTCCAGCAAGGGAACACACACGTTACCTCCCCTGAAAGCTGTTACCCTATCAGTACACCAACCAGCATGGTGTTTCCTGCAACTTCTCCACACTTTGACCCTACCATCCAACTGCTGTAGGCAGAATCTGGATTCAGGTCTTAGGGTCATGGTCACTGAGATTCAAACTTGTCAGAGATTTTCAGCAGATGCACCTATATTATTAATTTCATATTGCTACTACGCCTCATTCTTGAGTTATTGCATTCACAAACTTGGGTATGTATGCCACTTGCCTGATGGGGGTGACAACAATACCCCATCAGACTTTAATGGTTAAGGGGTAAAAACTGGCATCAATTTAACGCTGTGTTGCTGGATTCAAGTAAAAAGTGTTTAAAGTTAACATTTTTTAGAGCATGTTTAAAACCACTGGTACAAAGGTTATGCTTTTTAGTCTATCTTACTGTGGCGGGCGGCAGGCAAGAATAGAGACCCTGGGTGACTGATCACCAGATACTAAGAATAGTGACTGAGGGATGGAATGTCCCTTCTCTGGTGGGGAAGGAGAGTGAGCAAGTGTGTGAGGCTGAGAGGTACCCACTAGATGCAGTCAGGCTCACCTCAACACATGGCTTGGACTCTGGCACCAGTTTCCTGAAGAGTGGCTGGGCTCACAGTATGAAGTTGCCCTTGGTGAGAGGTGGGAGGTGGGGTGCTTGAGGGTCCTCCACCTGGGGCAACTCCAAGAAAATGGATGGTAACATACTAGTTTATGTTAGCTAGCTTGCGAAAGAGCATATAACTGAGGTGGATCAGTGGTTACTGCATACTAGAAGTGAGGAAATGCAAAACCCAAAAATAAGTGAAGGAGACTGTAAGAGTGAGATTTTTTTCCCTGTGGGCATACTGATGTGTAATGTCCACCCCTAATGTCCACCCCTGACCTTTCCACATTGGAGATGGGAATTTGGAATCCCATTCCTTGCAATCTGTGTGCTTTTCGATCCCACTTATCAGTTCTTGCAGTCTTACTAAGATTAGTTGATTTCAGTCCGTGTGTTGGAGAAGGAAAATGGTGGCACAGTTTACAGCATATGGGCATTGCTTTTATTTTTATTGCACAAAAAGATGAGACCCTGATGGTAAAGTGGAGACTGCAGGACAGAAACAACTGCATTATATTGCTAACACAACTCTGCACCTGCAGAGACAGCATGCTAATTGTAAGCTAGCCAGGAACCCAGTGTGACGCTAAAGCTGAGTAAATGCTCACCCCAGCCCAGCATCGTGGAAAAAATGAGCTGTCATTTGTGGTGAAGCCGCTTCAACAGGTAACAAACTGATGAGCAGTCAGGCTGCAGCTTGCGTTTCTACTTGTTCATGTTTCTACAGTAAACTCACTGTGGTGATCTCTTTAAAGTGTCTTTGTGCTGGTTTTCATCTTTGATTTGTGTTGTAGGTTTTGTGTTCATACCTAAAGACTAAGATAAAGATCACGTGTGTCCTCATTAGGACAGGGATTTGTGTTGATGTGTGGGGCTGTAGCCTGTAGGTTCAAATGTTAATTGGTAATTATGAGACAGTGTGTTTCAGATCATTTTACAGAGTAACATGAAAGTAACTTAACAAGTAGGATAACAAATGTGTTTCTCCTGGCTCTGATTAAGTAACGTACTGCATTTCTTTTAAGAAAAGTTTTCTGTGTAATATGTGTAATAACTTTTTTGCTTTACTTTTTTGAGTAATGACCCCAACACTGATCACAACAAAGAGGGGGAAATACCTCTAGCATGTACAAACATTTGACCTCACAGCATGCAATTAATTAGCATGAATGTAATGTCTTTGATATGCTGCTTAGAGATGGTGGTGACGCTCAAAGTGGAGCCAATGAGACTCGATAAGGAATCGAGTCGATAAATGATATCGATAATTGAATCGGAGTTGCTATCAATTCTCATCTGTATTCCTCATGCATAAGGTTTATTTATGCAGCATAGTTGGAGCACACCACCAACACATACTTAACTTATGTATGTCACATTCACACAGTTATTTTTTTTATTTTCATCATCACAGAAAAGTATTGATATATCCTTGATAGCTGTAAAGTATGGTGCTCACACTAAAGTATCAGTTTGAAGTAAAATCAAACACATTGAGTTCAACATGAACTACATCCTTTTTATGAGGATGACGGTGCCCTCTTTGTATTGTATTGTGAATTGAGAAGAGTTTTCAGGCTTCAGTTGTCAATGTGCAGGAAGGAATGCACAAACTTCACATGTGATAATTGAATACATCAAAAATCTTATGTCTTGTGAAAATCATTAAGGACAACAAAACATGGCTAATTTCTCTTTAATGGAGTTGTTTTATTTAAGGCAGCTGAAAGGTCACAGAGCTGAATGAAGATTTTCTGCTCTAAACATAAACTTTGTAGCATTTCAGAAGGAAAACTACTGCAGTTATTCTCTCAGATGAATCTAACATTTCATTATATGATTTGAGTGAGAGTTTGGAATGAAGACAGAAGAACAGCGTTTGTTTAAAGTTTTATTTATGCTAAATATCTTCAGTTTTTTTCACACATTAAATATTGAACATAATGGATCTATAAATGGATTATTATTATGATAATTAGAGTTTTGTTCATCATAATTTATTTGTTGATTTGGGATGAGGGCACAGGGATGACAAAAACTATCTGAAAAAGGAAGGTGTGCTGATGTCTCTGTTAAGGTTTATGAAGTGGAAGAGAAACAACAGCATAAAAATACAGAAATCCAATAATTCCACAAAAATTTAGAGTGCATTTTCATTTGGAGAAATATTTTTGTAAATAAAAATCATCATAACCAGCGATCGCCTCCATGTCTAAACAGAACCAGGAATGAGCTCCACTTAAAAAACTCAAAATCATCAAGAGAACAAATAGAAGATGTCAAGGTGCCGCCTATAATGTTTTACTCACACCCGATCTCTGTGCAGTGCAGAAATGCTACAACAATGATCAAGAGAAAATAACATGAAGCTAAAATACAGATTTAAGCCCACAGTAATATGAAACAGTCTATTTCGGTTTAACGAATTCAGCAATTGTTTTAAAAATCAACCAGTCATCTGAATGTGGTCTGGACTCTGTGGAGGAGAGTCATGGTTTCAGAGATGCTGTAGAAGGACAAAATACCTGCTCTGTGATCCAGGTACACTCCTACTCTGGAGGACCCATGACCTGAAACTGGAGTTTCAATGTTGTTATGCCAAAATGTGTAACTGTTTTTGGAACAATCTAATGCCCAAGATTTGTCATTACATCCAAACATACATTCATTCACAGTCCCTGCTCTCCTGATATTCTTGTATGCAACTGCTATATACACTCCTCTCCCTCTCCACTCCACCTCCCAGTAACAACGTCCAGTCAGACTCTCTCTACTCAGGACCTGACACCATCCAGTGAATCTATCTGGATGATCAGAATAAGAATGATCTTGAAAAACAAACATTGATTTTCTGTGTCCTTCTGATAATACAAGATTTCTGTGTACCGTGTTTGGATCCAGTGTGATTTCACATGAATATTTTAAGAATCCAGCTCTGGTCTTTGGCTCTGGTGGATCTGACAGTAAAACATCCACTTCAGTGACTGTCAGTGAGATGTTTGTCCATTCCTCTCTCAGAATGTCCTGTAGTTTATCTCTGACCTCT
>NW_024582536.1:173168-174557 GCF_018398535.1 Haplochromis burtoni | reverse complement strand
GACTCACCTCCAGCTCTCTCTGCCTCTCAGTCCTTTCTGCTGCAGCTGAGACTGTGTCGTGGCCTTTATGTTCATCCACAGAGCAGAGATAACAGATACTCTGCTGATCAGTACGGCAGAACATCTTCATCACCTCATCATGACGAGAGCAGATGTTCTCCTCGAGCTTCTTGGAGGGCTCCACCAGCTTGTGTTTCTTGAATGGAGCCACATCATAATGAGGCTGAAGGTGTTTCTCACAGTAAGATGCCAGACAGACTAAACAGGACTTGAAGGCTTTTATTTTCCTTCCAGTGCAGACATCACAGGCCACATCTTCAGGTCCAGCATAGCAGTGATCAGCAGGAGCAGCTTGGAGTCCAGTCTTCTTCAGCTCCTCCACTAAATCTGCTAACATGGTGTTTTTCTCCAGGACAGGCCTCGGTGTGAAAGTCTGTCTGCACTGAGGGCAGCTGTATATTTTCTTCTCGTCCTCTCCATCCCAAAAGCCATTAATACAGTTCATGCAGTAGCTGTGTCCACAGGGAATAGTCACCGGATCCTTCAGTAGATCCAAACAGATCGAACAAGAGAAGGTTTCTCGGTCCAGCTGAACTCCTTTCTGTGTCATTTCTTTCTAACTGTTAGTGAGCGTGATTGTATGGTTGTGAGTTTCCTTATGATTCAAATTAATCTGAGCTATGATTTAAACATAAGGTTTGCTGTGAATGGGACTGGTCAGCTCTTATACATCACCACATGCTACACCCATCTTCAAAATGCAGATTTGAAGGGGAGGGAACAAGGAAACATTTAGACAAAGAGGAGGTGCTGATGTAGGGAGTAAGAAGACGAGGGAGGGCTAACGGGGAGGGCTGTGATTCATTCAAGGAAGGGGATGGATTTGAGGGATGGAGACTGTATGTTCCCCTTTTCTGTCCAAATCTTTTGTAACAGATTTTTAAAAAAAGATTAATTCTCAATTCTCAGTTTCTACTTTATATCTGCTAAATGAAATGTTTCTGTTCCTTGCAATAATTCAAATACAGCAGATGTACAGACACATTAGTGACCGCTTCAGGAACTGAGCTGATAAAATGGCTTTTTAAACACTTGTGTATTATGCATTTGTACTCTACATTTTCCGTTTTTAGATAGAAAAACACACCAAAAGCAGAACAAAGAACCTTCATCGGACAATAAAAGCAACACAGTGCAACACAAAATGACAAATCATAATTTCTTTTCTGAAGTTTATCTTTTGACAGTTAAACCTAATTGTAATCAAGCTCATCTCATGGATGTGACTGTAGAAAGGCCAAAACTGTATTTTACAGAGGAGGTATCGAAACCTTGTTGTCACAGTTAAATCTATGCAGCTCTTCATCTTGTACAGAAAGTATACAGGAT